>NC_091160.1:36599664-36837164 GCF_040958095.1 Procambarus clarkii | reverse complement strand
ATATATATATATATATATATATATATATATATATATATATATATATATATATATATATATATATATATATATATATATATATATATATATATATATATATAAAATAAATAAATAAAATTATCTTTTGCTATTTACACATGCAGAACCTCATTCCTTGATTCTAGTTCTGATTTGAAACTTATCTTGATAGATATAATAGAACCCATGAGCACCACACCAGATATAAATATATCTTTGATATTCCTAATCAAACTAAATCTGTGCCAACACTCCATGCAAATAAAAGGACCCAGTGCATGTAACTCACTCCTTAATGAATTACAAATTATCCAACCTATAAATTTATTCAATTAAAATAAAAAAGGACCTAAATTTCTTCCTTATAGTTTCCTACCTTGTGCTACCCACTCACCCAATTTAGTACTTAATACCCTATACATTAAACTTCATCAGTATAATCTATTCTATCAACATGTAATTATTAAGTTACTCAAATTCTGTTTTCTTTAATGTTTAGCTTAACGACCTGGCTGAAATGCTAAGCGTGTTAGTAGCTTTGCATGAATATTACATTCCGACCCCCAATGTATGTACTTTCTCAACCCAATATACCTTCTTGTAAATGAATGAATGAATGCATAAATAAATAAAATTAAATAAGTAAATAAATATGAAAGTGAGTGGAAAAAGATCTTTTCAGTACCTAAGAAAGATAATGTTAGGAAACTAGCATAAATTTTTACAACCATAGGGTTAAAAAGCATTTGCAAGGATGATTTACATTATATTTATTAAACATTAAATAATTTGTATACCTTTTATTACACTTGGATCTTCATAAAACATAGAAGCATGTTCTCCTAAGTTTTCACCTGTACTCAATATTTACACTTAACTGTGTATGTTTTAGTAACCTATTTATAGCAATGAAGCTCTTCAATGATGATACTACTGTATTTGCTAATGCTTAACATTATTTTTCAGTATGGATATATCCCGTTGCTTTAACCAATAGCCTCCAAAGAACTAAAATTCTTCAACACCGCAGACTGCCAAAATGACTGTTGTCTTCAAGTAAACACACACTAAACATTGCCACACACATTTTCTTTGCTTCTGTAAATTATTAAATATAATTATGACTTGCAACTAAAATAATACACAGTAGTATTGTCAGTGGCACAAAAACGAACATTATATTTGAATTGTACTACAAATAAAGAGTGACTTGATTCTGTACACCATTCAAGTGAAGTTAAATGCAGTCACATACAAGTCCTAGTGTTTTGTTGCATATATAAACAATCTTAGAACTAAAGCATTTACTCTTACTTGCAAATTATGGCTTGAGAAAACACCATTGCACTAAGCGCGCGCGCACACACATAGTATTGTATGTCAAGCACTGCTTTCTCGTAGTGTATGAGCAGCACTACCATATCCTATACTGTATATTATATGAGCAGTACTGCTTTCTTATATATATATTGCATGAGCAGTACTACTTTCTCATATATATTGCACGAGCACACTGCTTTCTTATAAAGATTGTATGAGCAGCACTGCTTCCTTATACAGGTATATGTTGTCTGTTTGCTTATATATACTGTATGAATAGCACCACTTTCTCATGTATATCGAGTATTAATTGTGAATTATCAACACCACCATCTGTATTCATAGTAAAATATTGCACTCTACATGACAAATTTGGACAGAACTTCCAAGAATACAGTATATTGCACTCAATACTCCCAAACACTTCTTACACTTCTCTGATCGCCATATGCAACCTTTTCCCATTTGATTTGGTAACTACTTGAGTAATGCATACCTAGATGCAGTACTTTTATATAGCTGTACTATTTATGGGTTAAGCATGTTGGTAGTGTGAATGTGGATCTCTGCATGCAGCAGTTGGCTATTCTGATTGTGAACTCCAGTACAGTATATCGGAATAGTTCCAGACCAGAGAGGTTGTCACTGAAAATTAATTTATGCTAAAAAATATCCAGCTTTAACTATAAATAAGTAATTATCAAAAGAAGGTGCCAAGCCAGGTAGACTATGTAGCACCATCAAACTTGTAGGATATTCAAAAGGCGCTAAATATCACTAAGGATGCCAATACAAGAACAAAAGCATATAAGGCAAGCAACATCAAAGGTGTCTGATTCCTGTAATGAGATGTCATTTTCTCGTGAGCCCTTTGGTAGCTTCTACTTACAGCCACCGGAAACAGACCTCCCAGAAAATGCACAAAGTGTGTGCTCTGTAACACTTTGTGCAAATAATTGCAACTAACAAAAATTAATACAGTATCAGTACTGTTTACTTGCTAAAAACTAGCAGGGTGTAAGCACTGGAAGTATTATTTCAATACAGTGTATTGAATACACGGAATGTATACTGTACAATGTGACCTCCAAAGTCCAGACTACTGTGGTGCAGTGGATAGTGCAGTCAGCTCACAACCAAACTCTCTTGCATTTATATCCCAGGTAGGGCGAGACACGTGAACATGTCTCCTTACATCCATTGCCTCTGTTTACCTAGCGGCAAATAGAAACCTGGGTATTAGTTATTTGTTGTGGGTCACATCCTGAGTCAAATGTAGGTATCTGAGAATCGTCCTAATTTCCCCACAAAGCATTATACTCGTACAGGTATATACATAATACAATTTAATATTTCATATTATAATAAAAATATAACTTTGTACTTTGTCATTTGAAGACCACATTTTTATTATAGTGAGCCAATCTATCTAATTTTTTTTTATGCCACTGACCATTTTTCTTTTTCTTTTTTCTTTTTTACCACCAGAAATGTCACACCTGGCAATGATCTAAACGTTCCCTATAATTTGTATTAAATATCAAGAAAAATTATGTGTTTTAAGATACTCCATCACTTTTCAACATAAATTTAGCCTTTTTGTCATGTTAACGTACCACTAATTAATCATATCTGATTTAGCCACATAAAAGTGGTGCCTGAAGACAACTCTTACTTACAAACATAATTTTTGCTCACATACTAAACAGTATCCAAAAGAAAAAGAATTCAAAACCTAGAGTAACAAGGGGTGAACCACACCACCACAGAGACAATGTAGGTAGCCAAGAGAGGTCCATACTGTGTGGTCAGATGGGGCCAGTCACAGAAAAAGTTACATTCTACCGAATTCAATGTATAATTTTTAAGTAGTTTTAAGTACAGTACAGTACAGTACATAATTTCTAAAACAAAAATTTTCAAGTAATATTTACTACTAGAGACAAAATAATAGGACAAAGGTTGAAAAAATACAGTTGGAAATAATTAACAATGCCTGGTCAGTCAGGTTTTTCTGTATATGATGAACATGAAATCTCGTGATATTATTCTAAATTTTTTGATTAACAACTTTCATGGACTCTCGAGGTTTCGATTTATAGAGTACCAAGTTCTAGATTTGTTGACATTACTCTGTACATACTTTGTAAAGGATGGGATCTGGAACTAATCAATCCATATAAGCATATTCATATAAGCACAAACATTACACTACAAACTGGTACTGTATCTTATTTTTTAATACGATATCACATGTATGATATTCTTCCAAAATAACTTGACCAATGGAAGATCTAACCTTTTATCTTAGTATAAAGAGGCTAGCTCCTTATATGATTTTGCAATTTGAGTGCATTTATTTATTTACATATACTGTATGTGATTAATAATCTCAACCTCCCAGGCTAGGTACTATGCTGCGGATGTCAGACGTAACCTGCTTAACATTTTCAATTGCTGTTCATACTGAGGAGTTTAAAAACGTGATGTTAATATCCACCTTGGCTCGCCCTCTGCTATCAAATTGATCTTGCTCTTCTGTTTAGGAATGTAATCTACAGAAATGATTCTGTACAATTATATTCCTTTAAACAAAACAAATGACCATTTCCTTAAGCAGTGAACATTCTCAGAGAAAACAAGCCATCAGGGATAAGAGTGAGGAGGAGAATATGTGTACATCCATTCATAGTTGAAAGTAATCATGAGACAAGAGTATCTAACTCCTTTAACCACTTCAACAATATAAATGGATGCTCTGTGTGTGTGCTCCTGATGGCCTCAACATGTCTGGGAAAGATTCTACAAGAGATCATCAACCATGAGGGACAATGCATAAAAGACTACAGAAGCAGTATGAGGTTCAGAAGCAGTATGAGGTTAAGTCTTCAAACAAAACCTTTCTTAAATTACCACCCTGCAAGGCCCACATGGTTTCATTACAGCCAATTGTTCTTAATAACAATTATTCAACCAAAAATATGACATACTATGCAATTATAATACAGTAATTTGTACACCTGTTTAACACTTACAAACTTCAGAAATAATCACAAAAAGATTACTGCACAATTGTCGTTTACATTTTTCTATGCATTCGTTACATAATGGTAACTAAATAACAAGACGCCTAAGTGGAAATTAAATAACTTGGCAAATATCACCAAATTAAATCTAGGAATACAAACAATGTGCATACTGTAGTTCAAACTGTAATTCTACAAATCTGTATTATCAGTTTTTTGCTGATAAAATTCACAAGTTAATCCTGAATATAATATATGGTGGAAAATATTCAGTCCTGGTTTGAATGATAACTCCATATTTCTTATAAAAGGTCTCTAGACAAATCTCAAATTTATAGAAACCTAATAACACACACAAATCACAATTGCATGATGCATCAAATGAACAAATCCACAAGGGCCGTGACGAGGATTCGAACCTGCATCCGAGAGCATCCCAGACGCTGCCTTAATCAACTGAGCTACGACATGGTCAAAAGTCGTTGAAATCGAAGTTCTACTGAACTTACTGGATCTCGTAGCCTCTCCGAGGCACAAATCATGGTTTTACACAACTTCCCCCATGCACTTGAGCTATGTCAATAGGCCATTCTCCCTCTTCGCCCTTACTTCATTACAAACAGAAATCACAATTGCGTGATGCATCAAATGAACAAATCCACAAGGGCCGTGACAATTTCTGTGTGTAATGAAGGGCGAAGAGGGAGAACGGCCTATTGACATAGCTCAAGTGCATGGGGGGAGTTATGTAAATCCCTGGTTTGTGCCTCGGAGAGGCTGCAGGATCCAATAAGTTCAGTAGAACTTTGGTTTCAACTCCTTTTGACCATGTCATAGCTCAGTCGATTAAGACAGCGTCTGGGATGCTCTCGGATGCAGGTTCGAATCCTCGTCACGGCCCTTGTGGATCTGTTCATAGAAACCTAATCATTTTAAGTATAAATATTTCAATTGGTTTAATGCTTCTATAAAAGGTAAAACAACATTTTACATCTCATTTATGTGTATTATGTTGCAACAACTTGGGAATGATTTTCTACAGCCTGCCTTTGAGAAGATTCTAACCAAATTTTATCAAAACTGTTCCAGCAGTTCTGAATAAAATGTCAATAAAGACAACAGAAAACAAATGCATAAGCTAAAATCAACCGTTCAAAATCTATAATCCAAAAAGCACTCACAAACATTACTGACACTAAACAATCAATAAAGTACAATATATAAAAACATTAAAGAAATGGGCTTTGAGTAAATATGAACAGCACCTTTCTGACAGTACTCTTGAGTGTTACCAAAGGCAAAGTCCTTTCAAGTCCTATTAGAAAATCACAAGACAATGCAAGTAGGCTTACATTCTGCACTGGCACAACAGAAATCTCTTTTATGTCTCTGTTGGGTTATACTGGTGCTAGTGGTACATGAGAACTGTTCCCGTCAATGGTGCTGTCACTGGCCAGCAGTTGACTCGTCAAGCTGCTACTCCAGACCACCACCATCACAGGATTCTTTACCTGGAGCTTTCTGAAATTCTTCCTGAAGCAAAGATAATCTCTGTGCACACAAGAATCAGAGGTACACAGTCTGTGGTTGCAACTTGGCAATTCTTGTAATGCTCAATAGAGCATTAAATTTATATTGCCTGTTACAGTATCAACACCGTAGCTGGAGTGAGGAGTGGCAATTTCGGTGCCATCTATGGACCTGCACTCCAACTCCAAGACATTAGGTGAGACGCAGACAACGCCATCTGTTGGCGGTGGTGTGGCGCCAGTGAAAGGCTCGTTTCATACTTCAGTTAGGAGGTGAGGTCGACGATAATGACCTCTAGTGGATGGTGTAACGATATCAATGCCATCTAGGTTGTGCATTCCATTACAATTTCAGTTCCCCAGTGAAAGATTGTCATCCTATGTTCTCCCTGTATACTATGTCTGGCTAATGACTTTTATATCCAATGAGGTTTCATGGAGAGTATTGCACTGTGGAAATCAGTTCGCTTTGGGCAGTCCAGAACTCCTGACTTGGTCCTGTGAGAGGCCAAGTAACTGCTGTTGGTGGTAAGCAGTGTGTTGGATGTTGTACTTAGGCAGTGTTATGTGGATCGATGTGCCCGGGATTTGGCCAAGAGGAGTTACGAGACGACAGTAGTGTCCGTCTGCTGAGAAGTGTTGCTAGAGACTTCTGCCAGGGTGTTAGATACCCCTGGAAGTGATTATTTGCGACCCCTGTCAGCATGTTGCTAAAGCCCTCTGCCAGTGTTTCTGGAGAGCAGATGTAGGGTATTGGGACATCGTGACGATAGGGTGTTTGGACTGGCCCATGTTGAGGAAGGTGAACTCGCCGGTGATTACCATTGAGCATGGGCAATGTATATTTGAAGAAAGTGGACTCACCGGGATTTGAAGAACACTGCAGAGATATTGAGTGTCCTAGGTGAACATGACACTGTGTACATAAGTGTAGTTATACTTCGACTGATAATATATTGATGGAGGTATTATTGCATCTTGTTTTATTCCCCTTTATATTCGTTGCACTATTACCTGCTACTGCCAATTCTTGAGAACTTACCATTGACTTGGGGTAGGATCATAGAAAAAGAGGCTATAAGGCACATGAAACAGCATGAACCCGGTTACTGACTCAAACAGGCTGTAACAATGCCCAACCACTTGATCTGAACGGTAGAGCAACAGTTTCGCTTCATGCAGTTTGCCGTCCAATCCCCGACCATCCAAGTGGTTGGGCACCATTCCTTTCCCCTGTCCCATCCCAAATCCTTATCCTCATTTCCTTGCAAGTGCTATATAGGTATAGTCATAATGGCTGTATAGCACTTGGTTCTTTCTCCTGATAATTCTCTCTCAGTAGAACTTGAATGGGCTCTGAATGATTATAACTTAACCTTCTAAAGGCCATTCTGGACTCGATTATTCATTTATTTGGTCTCCCTAGCACCTGAATGACCTGGTAGGAATACCCTCCTTTGTTGATCTGAATGTCGCCTACACTGACTGGTCTGCGAGACTTTCCATTAGGATCTGAATGAGCCTTGTCTTACGGGGCAACCAAGTGGAATAGTTCAGAAGAAATGGTGAAGTAACTTAGATACTGGAATTATGTTATGTAAATTATTATAGTCAGTACAGTCTACCAGACAGACCATTTTAAACTGCATAAAAATAAATGCATAATTTTTTTCATTGGCATCAATTTGCCACTTATTTACGAATCACAGAATTCAGAAACTCTAAACATACTCCAGGATAAATTAATACAATAAAAAGGTACACTCAAAAAGAAAATTGAGTACAAAGTCCAGTAACTACACATGTACATTAGATGGCTTAAAATATATGCTCCATGGTTTTAGAACTAAATACTCCAAAACCTCGGTTTCTATGACTCTTTACACATTTAAAGGTATCAAACATGTGTAAAGATAACAATACAATTTACATGAAACAATGTCTTTAATTTACTGTACACACATGACCTCTTAGGATGGGAAGACAAAATAAGTGTCATCCTAACTTCAAGGACATAACAAATTTGTGAAATGTTTAAAGTATGAATGTACTCTACTGAGAAATAATACTGATATGAATGCTAAATATTCAGGAAACAAGATATAATAAACTAATAGGGTGCAAATGCACTGTTGATGTTAATAATAGCCTACAAGGGTAAAAGAAAGCCAAGGTACAAGAAAACATAAGTCAAATGTGTGCACAAACGCACACACAAATGCAAGTTGTTGAAACTAATTAAGAAATAAACATATGTATGGATGTAATTTATTTGGATTTAAAAAAAAAAAGCTTCCGACAGAGTTTGTCACAGACACATTTTAGAATTGAAAAATCTAGGTATAAAGAACACATTACAGATGGATGTGCAACTGTGTCTAAAGTCAGAATCAAAACACACACATATGAGGGAACATCTCCAGCAGGGAGGTCGCTAGTGGGGTCCCATATACATCAATACTCACCCCCAATTATATTCTCTGGCTAATAGTAATTTATATTTACAATTTAATGATTTTCCTAAAAGTCTAAGTAACTACATGAATATGTTTGCAAATGTCAAAATTTTGTGAAAGTCATCAGAATGTAATGTACAACAATTCAAACAGATTTGGACAAAACAAACGTAGCAAAATATGAATGATGGAACTGATGGTAAACAAATGCCACAATGGAAATGAGAGAGAGTTGGGAAAAAGCCCCATGAAAATTAGATTGTATAGGGATGTGGTACAAACGCCTCCATATTCCCTGCAACAAAGGGACACAAAGATTGGACCAGGGTCCTATCATAAACATCTCATTAACCTCGAAGCTTCTTAACTGTCACACTTGTGTTAGAAACCATAAGAGTTTCATGCGCAGAAAGTAGTCTTTTTTTTATATTCAAAGTTTATTTTGTATGAAATGTATAAGACACTGTTATTGACACAGATGCTAAATACATTTTGGTTAAGATACTCCATAAGCCATCCTGCTAAAAACTTAATAAAACTCTACTACATATTATGTATGCACAAAAATTCACCTTGTAATAAGTGAAATGCACTATTATAATATGTATATCAAACAAATGGCAAAACAGAACACAATGCATAAACAATTACATGAATCTGAAGTAAATTGTCAAATGAAACTAAAAATTACTGCCGGCATCAGATTCTTCCAAAATATTTCAAGATATTTAACAATGATAGAACAAAATAAGGATGAAAAATCTTGATGACCATGAGATAATGGCAAAAAATTACAAAATATATTATACAACAAAATTGGAGCACAAACTAACTCATTGATATGATTCATTACATGGATTAAACCTAGAACACAAATGCATCACCCATAAGCTGCCTTCTAAGTACTGTTTGAAGTCTGCCTTATTCTGCCTTATTAAAGAAAGACAAACTAAGATTATCTCAAATACAGTGGTACCTTTGTTCACGATTCTAATACCGTTGCCAGACACACGTCGACATCCAAAAATTCGTCACTCAAGGCAAATTTTCCCATAAGAAATAATGTAAATTGAATTAATTTGTTCCACACCCTCAAAAATATTAACTTAAAAATACATTTTATACAGAATAATACTAATATTTTTCATACACAAAACAATCAGGTATAAATATAAACCATAAATACACTAAGTGAACATTTAACTGCACTTCACCTTTACTGAGGACTCTTGTTGGTGTATGGGAGACGGTGAGGAGGAAGGAGGGAGGCGGGATGGGGGGAGTTGTGTTGGTGTATAGGGAGGGTGAGGAGGAGGAGGAGGAGGAGGGAGGTGATTCCGACCCGTGCTCGCCTTAAGCGCATTCACATCTGGATCACTGGTTCCAAATTTTCCTTCCAAACATTTCACTGCCTCTGTTATGTGGCAGCCAGTCAGAACCAGTCACTCATAGTTACAAGTCAGTCATGCATTTCAAGCATTCACAGTTGTGGGAGCAACCAGTTAAGCATTTACAGTCAATCAGGCTTTCACAGTCAGTAAACAACAAGAGTTTAATATCAGACAGTCTGCCTCCGATCCACCAGTTGGTAGTAAGGACGCGTTCTGTATTAATAAGATCCAGATGTGGCTGGGAGGGTACAGCTGGGGGAGGAGCGATGTGGGGGATGGAGGTTCTCCTCACCATCCATCGAATCCCCCCCCCCCTCCCCAATACCTCCATCCAGTTCCCCCACCATCCATCCATCCATCCAGTCCCCCCACCATCCATCCAGTCCCCCTTCACCATCCACTCCCTAGCCATCCACCCAGTCCCCCTTCACCATTCATCCATCCAGTCCCCCTTCACCATCCATCCATCCAGTCCCCCTTCACCATCCATCCATCCAGTTCCCCCACCATCCCTCCAGTTCTCCTACCACCCATCCATCCAGTCCCCCTTCACCATCCAATCAACCAGTCCCTCCCACCATCCATCCAGTCCCCCTTCATCATCCATCCATTCACCCCCCTGTCCATCCATCCAGTCCCCCCCCATCCATCCAGTCTCCCTTCACCATACATCCATTCACCCCCCTATCCATCCATCCAGTCCTCTCACCATCCATCTTGGGACCCATGGCATGACATATATAATAAGAACGTGTATGTTAAAAAAGCAAAATAGCAGACAAACAAAGAAATTCTTCACAAAGAATTCAAAGCGCAGTGGTGTGCGTCACTATGCGTGATAGACTTGTAAACAAACTGAGAGTGCCTCGCCCCACGCGCTCATTCGACCCATACGCGTACGAACAGACGTCGTCTTTCAAGTAAACTGTCATATTCCAATTCAAATTTTATGACACATTTGACGTCGTGTTCCAAGAAATTCATCTTCTAGGGCAGTCGTCAACTGAGGTTCCACTGTACAAAGAAATGATATTTGGAAAGCTGGTCCCGGGTCTTTTTTAATATTCCCTACATGATCCCCTACATGAGAACTAAATGCTCAGAACAGTTAACATTTTAAAAAATAAAACTGAATTTGTTAAGAGAGTTCTTTCGAAGAACTGCAGGAGTTGTCAAACACGATATCTCATTTTCACGGACACAAAGGTCTACTGCATGAGCCTTTTCATAATGAATATACTGTATGTATTACAAAATAACAAAAGACAGTCTTTGGCTACATTTCCAACTGCATTTACAGTTATTAATATTTGAAATACAAGTCATAAATTAAATTTAGGAATTCTATTCAATATTTAAAATAATGAAAAACATTAAGCACTCCATCAAATCTGATTTACAAAACATCTTTCAAATACAGTACTGTATATACAAAACTGTCAAAGCTTCAAAAAGGGTGGCTAGTGTATTTATTCATTTAGAAATCATAAAATACATAAAAATTAAAATAAGCCTCATCATCATCCTCTCTAGCATACATCCCCATTTATTTTCCCAGAATTGGTAGGCAACGATGACCCTGGAGGGAAGGGAAGTGTTGTATGTAATATAAATGTCAAATTATTCGTTGTGACACTTGACCTATGACACTTGACCTATGACACTTGACCTATGACACTTGACCTATGACACTTGCCTCCACACCCGGGCTGCTCACAGGAAGCAAGCTCCGTCACAGATTTATGTACCATTCATGGTGGCATTTCACCTGGTTCACAATCCTGGTGTAAAAGTTATACCTATGGATTACTGTACCACAAATAAATTTCAAATCCCTCAGTCCCTCGAAACAGACAGCATACCCATGTTGGCTGCTACTTCCCGTGCATTCCCCACATACACACAACATTTTCTCGGGTTCATCCCGTGCATTCCCCACATACACACAACATTTTCTCGGGTTCATCCCGTGCATTCCCCACATACACACAACATTTTCTCGGGTTCATCCCGTGCATTCCCCACATACACACAACATTTTCTCGGGTTCATCCCGTGCATTCCCCACATACACACAACATTTTCTCGGGTTCATCCCATGCATTCCCCACATACACACAACATTTTCTCGGGTTCATCCCGTGCTTTCCCCACAAATACCCCATACTTTCAGATTCACCCCATAACTCATCTTTTTCAACTTCCTCTACTTCTCCTCCACACTTCAAACTTTTCTTAAATTTTCTTATGCTTTCCATATCACTAGAATTTTAAGCACCCACCAGTATCCTTACTGTACACATTTCATCACATATTCAAGGTATTTATACTTGTTAATAAATTTAAATATCTTCCATTTACTTAAATATATACATATATAAATAAATTTAAATCATTCTACATACAGTACAATATTTATATAAATATATCTCATCTTCTGACAAAAGAACATGTCCAACTGAAATGTCTGAAATTTGATCAGACAAGAACCATATTATCCTGGAAATATGCTAAGAGGAAAAGTAATGCAATACCAAGGAAAAAGCCAATATTTTGGAGGAAGAGAATACCAACAGCAGCCTTCCAGCCTCCTTCTGCCGCTTTACTGGCTACTTCGTTCATCTCGGGCACCTGCGATAAAATTAAGATCATTAATCGAACTGCTAAATAATCATAGCCTTATCTTGAATACGATAGTATCAATTTTAATCTACTATACTCGTAAAGGTGAGACCTATTCAATTAAAAAAACAGGAAACTGAGTACATTGAAGTTCTACCAAATATTTGCCTACAACTAATGACGTCTTTTGTACTGTCTTCCATCTAGTTGTTTGATGCTCAATAGTTCAGCATACTGTATTATAAAGTTTCTAAACAATTAGAGTTCACAAATTACACTTCAATGGCAGTTCATCTGGTACTGTATTAAGAGACCTTCACTTCACATAACAGTTCCTACAAAAACCTAACTTTAAACACATTCTCTTTTTAGAAATGGTAATTACACTTTGATTAAACTAAAGAAACACAAAAGCATAAATTACACAGAGAGCAAAACAAATTGTTTGAGAGATCTTAAGCAGCAGAGAATGTGAGAAAAATGCACAATTGTTTGATAACATAGTAAATGGAAGATGTACATATTAAGTGAAGGATGTACATCTTAAGTGGAAAATATACATAATATGTGGAAGATCCTCATACAGTATAACAGGCAAGATGTTGAGCACTATTGTGTTAGTACTGCTATTTAATTGCCAACAATTAATAAAAACCGAGTGCACTCTGTGCACCCTAAATAAGTCAGTAAATGTAAGTCTCATGGATTAACCTTCCCAGGAAAGAACACTTACACAGTCACAACTGAATTATTTAGACACTAAACAGATCTTAGAATTCAGGTCTATAGCTCTAATTAGGAGAAGGAAGAGTTTGTTGATAAGAAGCCATCAGGCACAAATTAACATAACATGATAACTATGCTCACAGTGGAGGTCTTAACTAAGACTTCTTAAAGTGCAAAGAGTTTTACATCTTCATTACAATAATGTTTTGAAGATAAGTTTCTTACCATATCCACCAGAGATATGTAGAGGAACATTCCTGCTGCTAAAGCAAATATTGCTGTGTTGTCCTGTGTGAACTCTCCTAGAAGTATGCCAAATACAAGGCCAAGATAACAGGTGGTTGCTGATAAAAAATTGTATGCAACCGCTTGTTTCATTGTCATGCCTGCATTGAGAAGAACGGCAAAGTCACCTGTGGCAAATTCAAACAAAAGGAGAAAATAAGTCCATAAATTTCAATCTTTTGCTAAATATCGCCCATAATTTTGATACACAAGATCTAAACCTGTTCTTTCATTAATGAATTATTCCCTAATAATCACATATAATTGAGTCTTAAATGATCTAGCCAGCTACAAAGCTAAGAACCTAGTCCAAATCCTAAAACTATAACTTTTGGTAACTTTAGTTAAAAGTGAATAAAAAACATCACTGATTACTTACCTAACTCGTGGGGTAGCTCCTCACACATAACTGCCAAGCTTATGGAAATGCCTGTTAATAATGATTCTGAAAATGCTGCCCCAATGGAAACTCCATCGATGAAGTTGTGAAAACCATCTCCGAAGATGATCATCCAGGCAACAGTTTTGATGACAGAGTCTTTACCTTGTCGGAACTCGATGTGTGTGTTGTGAGAGTGTGGTACCATTGGTCTCTGCAAGGGAACAGTAAATTGTCTATTCAATTTGAGAAAATAGAAAAAGAAAACAGAAAAGCTAAATTTCCCCATTAGGTTTTTAGTAAGATGATTTTTTTCTTCAAAATGAGCAATGAAATTACAGTACGTTCATACTAGGACTAGTTTGACTGCAACAGCTGCTTCTAATCTCCTAAAGGTAAATTCAGTTTATTATTAGATCTGATCTGTCTCTGTAGTAAATATAACATCCTCATTATGTTTTAGCAAGTATATATATAGGAAGCAAACTGGCTGTTCTTGATCATTCAGAGCTGCACTAACTTCAGGGGAAGGCGAAGGAAATATCACCTCATCCATCATCATTATTATTCCCCCCATTTCCTACCTTCATGAGGAGGGGAAGTATCTAGTCTATTGATAATTCTTTCATCCACTCACAAAATCACAACTTGGTGGACTCCAGCGTTTCCTCTCACCCCAGCATGTTGTACAATTATTACAGAATGGCAAACAATAGCATTTTTGGCATTGTTTGTCCTTTCTTACTGCCTTGTGGTTTTTCTCTTGCCTTACCCTGTACGCTTCTTTTATATACGATGCTTGAAGCCATTTTCTCTTCCATTCTTTTTCAGGGGAAGGTGACTCAAAAATTTTAAGGGGTTACATAAGTTGAATTATGAGATATTATTTATTATTATTATACTATTATTATTTAAAATAATAATACAAATAATGTCATACGTGATTATTAATTATCTTGTCACATGTGGGTTGCATAAATCTCTCCCAGTCGGCTACAACTGTACATTAAATCTGAGATGCAGGGTATTGTAATTTCTCATAATATCCCTACTACACACTAGGTTCATAACTTTTCAAGAGTTGCAAAAAATGGCAAACCAAAAAGGATTCAATTTTGTGGGAACTAAGAAAATTAAATTCACCTAATATTTAGCAAAACACAATCAAGTACTGACTGATTAGCGGCAGTGTTTAAACTAAGGGGGGGGGGCAAAATTGTTATAAATGACCCAATACTGTACTGTACTCTGGTTACAGAAACTTGATAAGTACTGTAACGGCAAATATGATATTGCTAGGTTTAGTAAAAATGGGTATAGAGCCAACTATTCTAAATAGACAAAAACTGATTGTATTTCTTATACCCTCACAATATATATATATATATATATATATATATATATGAATATACTAATTAACAACAAAATGTAAAACTTACTTCATTGTGTCCAAATGATGCCTTGATGGCTTGTTCCTGAGATGCATAAATCAACTCCACATTATTGGATACACAGCCATTGTTGGGAGGCACAAGCTTGGAATTCTCAAAGCCTGCAGCCTTACAAAGTGAAGATTGTCTGCAGTTAATTTCATCACCTATATCTGCTCTGTCGGAAGACTGTAATTCGCAACCATTTTCGTAAAGCATAGTTTGTTCAGACTGAGATGCAGGAATTGCTTTATTATCATCCTGTAATGGTTTTAATGAGCAACTTTAAAATGATTGATAATCTCATCAATCAACAAAAAGATTATTTCATTCAGAAAACAAAACACAGGTCTGTTTAAGATGTATATATATATAACAGAGCATGCAACCTTTACTTAAATAATAATAAAGTTGAATCAACATTAATCAATATTGAGATATTGTTGATCAATGTCATTTACCCAGCTATACATGGGGAAATATGCAATGGCAATACATACATATATATACAGTATACACACACACACACACACACACACACACACACACACACACACACACACACACACACAGTACGAATATATTTATAATTTATTCAAGACAACACCTTTGATGCTTGGTGAGTGAGGATGATTTTGATCATGCGCTCAATCATGAAGAAGCTCCACATGCCCACCAGAACATAGAGAGAGATGAATAAGTAATCATGTTGACTGTGGGTCGATGTTCCATCGCTTAACGTCTGAAAATAAATGAAGTAAGGCAAATATAAATTCAGAGTTGTACACAATGTTTGATGTTATGCAGTGATGGAATCAATATCATACACTCTATATGCACTATGGCCATATTAATTGGTGATAATTGGCTTGATCTGGGAAATTGTAATAACATGTTTCAAACAATACACGTGTCCTGAGTACAGTACAGTGGCACATCGACTTACGATTGTTCCGACTTCCAATAATTTCGGGTTACGATATAAATTTGATCGAAAAATGTGACTCGGCTTACGATAGTTTCGTCGTTTAACGATATTCGTTGATACACGTTCGGGTCGACTGAGCGCATGGCTCCCGGTCACGCGGGCCGATCTGCCTCAGTTTACTAGAGCCGCCTGCTTAGTGACGATCACGCTTATAAGAAATTCCATTTTGTGATGATTTTTTTGCTTTTTGAACATAAAACTGATTATTATATATCACGCCATGGGTCCCAAGAAAGACAGTGGTAAGGTTCAACATATGAAAACACATGCAAGAATGACTATAGAGGAAAAACAAGAGATCATATGTAAACATGAAAATGGTACTCGTGTTGTTGAACTAGCTAGGCAGTACAACAAATCTTCAGAGGAGGAGGAGGCGACGGCATTAGAGGATGTCCCTTCCTCATTAATTAACAAAGTGTGTGCAGTATGGGAAGAACTGCAAAATTTTGCTGAAAAGAATCACCCAGATAAAGCTGTAACAGGCCGTTGCATTGATCTTTTTAATGACAATGTGATGCCTCACTACAGACAAGTGTTGGAAAGAAGTAAAAAACAATCTTCAATGGAACGATTTATAATGAGAAAATCAAGCAGTGAGCCAGAAGCAGGTCCTAGCGGTATGCAGGCAAAACGTGCCAGAGTGTGTACCTCAGAGAAGTAGCTGGAGGAAAAAATTGTATTCAGTATAAAATGTATTTTTAAGTTAATATTTTTGAAGGTGTGGAACGGATTAATTCAATTCCCTTTATTTCTTATGGGAAAAATCGTTTCGACTTACGATACGGCTCTGGGAACGGATTACCATCATAAATCAAGGCCACACTGTACTTGTTATGTACTCATAGACACCTGTTACCTCAATTTACCTAACAGCCACCATCTCTAGTGGCCCTCTGCAAATTATACCTGTCATTATCAGCCGTATACAACTACAGTAGTATTTATCTTAACAACAAAAGTGTTCCGAGTCTTCAGATAAGACTTAACATACCTTAGCCCATCTTAATCTGAAAGCCTGAAAAAAAAAAATCAATCAGTACAAATTTCCTTAAAAACTGTAACGCAGATAGTCATTTAAATCACTTTTCCTACTGATTAACATTATTTTATGGAAAAAGTCTTAATTAAGACCCAGAACTAAATGATTTCATGACTAGTTTTATCCCTATCATTCCACATTAACATTATTATGAGTTTCTGGACTGCACTGTCATCCATGTACAATACATATCCATAGACTCAATTTTACATATTTTATAAGAAACTTTACACTTTATAATCTATTAATCTCATTCCCTCGTTTATTTATATCACATTAAAGTACAGTACTGCGAAGAAAGTCATAGGAAACAGATTATACAAATACAGCGTCGAGTGTAATAAAATGCCCTTTTCTGGGTTGCATCTTCCCTCAGTTTAATTCTCGGTACACCAAAGGCAAGCACACTTCCAACTGTCTTGTTTTCTCCATGTGGCAGGGTAGCTCACGAAGATCAGAGATCAACGTACTACCTTGATATGCAGTCGGAAATCGGGTGAAAAAAAAAACATTCACCTTGCAATTCTTATTAACATAATAACCACTGTCTGAAGACTCACAAAATGATCCCCAGTACCGAAGAGCAATAATTCTCCATCTATCAAGAGCATGCACTTCACTGACAATACAGTCAAAACAGTCTTCAGTAAGCGGTCCTCCAGTAACAAGCTCGTGGAAAGCAAGGAGAGGACAGACACTAAAACTTTATCCAGCAACCACTTTGGCTCCAAGTGAAGATGAGCTTGATACTGATAAAAGAATATGCATGCAATTCAAAATCAGAACTAAGAGTCTGTAAAGTGGTCAGTTGATGGAGAAGGGTGCCATGGAACTGACCCCCGCCCCAAACCCAAAGAAGAGTGTGGTGATGAAGAATCGTCTTCAACACTCTTGGAGTCTGATTGAGACACATTGTGGTGTTGTACTGGTCCCGAGACCAGCACAACACTGACCTCAAGATAAAGTGGTAAAGACTCTTCAAACGTACGCAACACAGCAGTTAGACCATACAGGAAGATAAGGCACTCCAGCAGCTGCTTGAAATGCTGATGAGAAAACAGATGCCTGAATAGCACCACAGAACCATTTAGAGATAACCATGCAACCATATGAAAGCAGTCTCTAAGAGAGAGAAATGCCAACCTGGTGTCTCAGATCCATTCCAATCAGACTATTGATGGTTGTGGTTGTATACACTGGAGAAGGATCTCAGGGTAACCAGGGCCAACAGAGACCCTTGGACACTGCCTATAGAGTCCAGACTTCACTGACATATGCCTGGCTAAACAACAGCAGTTACTCCTCAACTGGATTGTCAATGTCTAAATCATCAAAAACCCCACTGTACGATCAACATACAACAGTAAATTTGTCAAGTTTGCCATGGGAGGTCCATAGACATGACCTACATCTGAGGTACAACTCAGCTGGATTGGATTAGGAAAGATATACAAGATCCAATTTGTGGCAGAAGATCCTATGTTAATAATTTTGACCTATTTCCAGCATTAATAGTGAAATTCTATATTTTTCACTATTACTCTAGCAACAATTATTATGTTTTAATCAGTTTAAATGATAGAATATAATTTTGCACATAAAGTACAGTACTGTACTTTGATATCAAAATCATTAAATATAAACTTTTAAATATTTTGTTGAATCATTCCTGACGTAACTCAGATCAGCTATACAGGTCCCACCCAGCTGGAAATTGTTAGTTTTATGCTACGTAGAAGAACCATCTTTAAATGTTTACTTTCTGCTGAGGGGACTCAAGAAGTTGTATGTACTTCAAAGACATGTTCTCCATCATCAATTGAAGCTATAATAAATTGTGACCCACAATAAAAACTACAGAAATGTATCCAACTTGAACTGCTCAGAAGAGTACAGAAGTTACTTAGCCATAACAACATGCTACTGTATCCGGTTTGAACATCTGTACTCACACATGATCATACAGTACATGAACTAGCCTTGCAAATCATAAACTGCCTCTAGTCTCTGCTCTTCTATGTACAAAGAGGAAAACTACTCTAGGAACCAGTAAAACCAGTGTAAACAAGTTAACTAGTACTTTCTTTATATCAATTTATTCAGGCACTATTCTACTTACATACTGCTCTGTTGAAAGCCAAGGCATCTGAGGCAAAACTGACCCATCACCCTTCCTATCACCCTACACCCTGGCCCTTGAATGGACCTTGACGTATTATTAGGACGAGAAAAAGAAGCCATAATACCTTGCATTCTCTCTTCCCAATGGCTCAGTTTCTTATGAGTAATCCATCAATCAACTCTTATATAACTGTATCTCTCATCAGACAAAGTAAAGGGAACTCATTTAGAAGATCACTATCAATCATTTTTACCTGAATATACCTCAAGGTCACCATCTCCTGTGACCTAGACAGGGACATGATACCAGTAACTTGTTAAATATCTCCCTCCCCCATTATTCCCGAGGATTTTTCCACGAACAAACAGCAGCAGAAGGCTTCCAAGTTTCCTGAGTGTCTGTTGAACAAGTACTCTCCACCAACTTTACCAGCTGATAATTCTGTAAAACATGACCTAAGTGGTCTGAAAACACTAAGGTGAAGCTCTGATGGGTCACTGGCATGTACTGTTTGTAAGTAAATGTTTCAAATGACCTTTCATAGATTTTTAACATATGTAAGAGACAGAAATTGGGAAAATAAGGATAAGCAGAAGATATATATATTTTTACACATATACAATATACAGTATCTATATTGGACAATGGTGAGTAGATATATATATATATACTGTACACAAAGAAATATAAATGGGTGACTGGAGAGGTTATGTGCATAGAAGCCTATGTTAGAAGATCCATACAAATTCTGCTTAGTAGGCAAATAAGACTAGTAAAGAAATACGTTCATAACAAATTTAAGTACAGTACAAATCAGAACATTAAAAGATTAAATTACAGTTTGTCTAATAAAACAATCTTACGTAGTAATACAGTATATTTTAGTTTGCCCAAGCCATGTTGCATTAAAGTCTTCTCTACGACAAAAACTCATTCTATGAAATCTGCAACAACCCACCTGAGGGATGAGGTGGAAGAGGGACGAAGCTGCCAGAGACCCCATTGCCAAGCCAACCAGGACGGTAAGCAGCTGCTGGTAAAAGTTATGTGCCATCAGCGGCAACACCGAAACCCCCGCCAGGGAACACCCAGAGATGAGCGTCACAAACAGAAGCCCATAGCCCCACACTGACCAGCAAAGAAAATAGAAGACAAGGAATCACGAAACAAAATACTAACAAGCCAAGATACCCAAAAATAGAGCATTAAGGAAAAACATGTTAAAAATTTATATGGCTCGGATACATACAGTATAATGGAGAAACTCATCATGCAGTAAATTGTTATTCACATGTTAATCTGATATCAAGCTACTGATGATCAAATACGGTATATACAGCATTTTATATACTGTACAGTATGTATATACTGTATACAGTATAGAGAGAGATGAGTGTCACAAACAGAAGACCGTAGCCCCACAATAAATAAATAAATAAATATATTATATACCTGTATATACATACATATTATATATATATATATATATATATATATATATATATATATATATATATATATATATATATATATATATATATATATATATATATATATATATATATATATAAAATTATTATTATATAACCAAGAATGTTAAATTTCATATATGTACTGTACTGTATATAATTTTAAGAAAGACTAGCAGTCAATTAAACGGTCCAGATGTGTAGGCAGCCCATGATTATGGGCAGAGAATTCTCTGCAACCATAAAGATGAGGAGGTAAAGTCTGCATCCTCGGCATTCACCTGAAGTCAATCTACTTATCGATGACTTGTGAGAATTCCTAAAAAGTTATTTAATAATGGAACAATATTAGTTTAATTTTACTGTAGCTTTCAGGTGTACAAATGGACGTGTCCATGTTATATTTACCTGAATATATATGCCTCAATATTTAGTTAACTAAATATTGGCCTTCTCTAATCACGAGTTTCATTTGTTCTTCTATATTTATGCTCATTTAATTGTTTGTGGCTGGCTCATCATTTCCTATATCAATCTTTCATTCTGTTTTTACCCATGTTGGGTTTCTGTTTGTTTTTACCCTTGTTCATTTTTCCTGATGTTGTGTTTGTTTTTACCCTTATTGTGTAATAATTCTTTCCATATTTTGAAGTCTCGCTGAAACTGGCAAATGTGTAACAAGTCCCGTAAGGTATGGAATCCTTTTGCAAACTGTTCAAGTTCTCCTTTATATATTTTAATACTTAAAAGATTAACTGATATGATGAAAGAATTTGTAAGATTCATTGGCTTACAAATCCTTTCATTATACTGAAATTTTTTTCACATAATTCTTTTCATTCATAGCGGCCCTCAGATAAATAATAGAAGAAAATACTGTACATGAGGAGAATGTAAATTATTGGGGAAGGAGAATTAAAAAAGAATGCCATAAATGAATAAAGAGGAAACTGAAGAAATAAAAACTGAAGCAGGATGCTAGTACAAATGGAATACATACTGGAATGTGTATGGTAGATAACAAGGAACTCAAGTAAAAACAGTATAATGAGATACAAGTATCTTGACAGATCTTTGGCTGCAAACAAGAAGCCTCATTTCTCACTTAGTTTGCAACAGCTTCTAACCCAAGTATGACATACATTTGATTGTAAACAAAATTAATTCTTACCCTCTGCAGATCTGGGCTTCATTTTAGTTTGTTTCTCAGTTGATTCCAGACTGCAGCTATTTTTGTTATGAGAATGGTACAAAACAACTGGCAGCAGAGCTTGTAGATCCTCCACACCCAGAATATTGTCCTCAAAACCATATGTTTTCAGTATATCATTATCTCTACACTGTAAAGGAAAATCAAGAAGTGAATTATGATAAATAGGTAAAAAAAAAAATTTTACCTTATAAACTTTTATTTCCTGTACTGTAAGATGTTAGTGGGTTCTTATTATGGTACCTGTATACTGTATAATCATATATAATCTATAGTATAGCCATAAGGAAAAAATATATCATGTAATGGATATAACATTTAAGTAGCCAAGCTCTGCAATGTAAATACAGTATAATCTTCCACATGTCTTTTGGAAAACTGTATATTTTAAGACAGACAATAATAATCAAATACGTTAATCAAACAACGAGTTTGTTACCTCGCAGACTTGGATAATTCAAATTTATTCAAAACTTAGAAGAAATACTATACCTGGTACTCTGTTCAATAGATGATAATACAGTGGTCAGCCCAGTTGGGTCACGACCAAACGGTCTCGGGTTTGATTCCCGACAGGACATGGAGAGACTATTTAGCATAGGTGGCACAAAACAAAGGGTAACAGATGGAAATTAAGTACCCTAATGTACCAAAGAGTCATTAGAGAGTACAAGTTAGTGTGTACTGTACATAAAACAATGCTTATCCAGCACTTGTGTGGCTGGCAGAGGAGTTGTGAGCATAACCAGACAAACCCATTAACTGGACAAAGTTATAAACACAAATACAAATCAGTCAAAAAAGTTATTTGATCAGTCCCAGTATATGTTGTTGTCAGGCCCTTGATTTGATTCCCAGGCTGAACAAAGTGTTAGGACACATTTCCTTACACCAGATACCTATGTTTACCTTAACAGTAAACAGATACTGTACCTAAGAGTTACTGGACTGTTGTAGGTTGCATACTGGGAAAGATCAGTCAAGGACTAGGGGAAACCTTGATAAACTAAACAGATAACCTGTCCATGACAATGAGAAACCATAATAATGTTACAAAATGTCTAGGTTTTATCAGTAAAGCTGCATTTTCTGTGTACAGTACACCACAAGTAGATCCATCTGTAAAGTGAGCCACTTTGTTTACCTTATGATTTCCCCCCCCCCGAGTCAGAAACAGGAATTCTCTGAGGCTTATGAAATTCCCTCTAGGTCATCTACTAACTTTTCCCAGGATGCAACCCACAACACTTGCCTAATTCCCAGCTACGAATTTAACGCCAAGTGCATACAGGCATCCAGCAAAAGGCAACATGCCCAACCATCTCTGTCCCACATGGAGATCCTTAGTTGTGAGCAGAGAACACAGACCATTGCACTCCAATTCACTCTCTCAAATCTGAGTAAGTTTTAACAAAAATAAGCAAATTAACAAATCAACATACCATATCTACTATATTGCACTGAGTTGAGGATAAAGCTTTGTTCTCATTGCAGTTTGTCAATATCGACACAGCCGGCTCTCTGCTAATTGGAGGACACTCACGTCTCCCCGTTGTACAGTCTACAAATAATTGAAAATCTTCTTGTGTGAAATTAATCTTATTGGCAGAGTATCCATACCACCTGCAAACAAATAGCAGCATAAATTAATGGCCTCTGTTTGGTGTTGTTCTTTTCATTTATAATTAAAATAAACAAATTAAGAAATATTTTTAAGAATCTTTAAGTTTACCAGCATGTCTTCCTGCTAAATGTTGATAAATACAACCCTTGTCATGTGAGCACATATCTGTATGTTTGTACTCAACTGAAGGGAGTAAGATGATGTATAGTCATTATTACTGATGTATAGTCATTATTAATATTACATTATTACCCTCTTTCCCATTGTCATTGGGTGGTAGGCACATGCCTTGTGAACAATGTGGAGCAACAAAGTCAAAGAAGTTATAAATATTATGAAATAGTATTCATCCATTGCCTAACAGAAAAGTATGCCCGAAAGTATGTCCTGACTTTGCTAGATACTGTATCTATATACAGTATTTAATATCACGTATGCAAATTAGCTGTGAAATGAAGTACTGTCCTTTGTGAATATTTCTCAAAATGGGATCAAACAAGTGCTGTTTTTAGTCTTACATTATTTGCTCTCTATCTTGATCCACTGTTGAAAGAGTTCTGAGCCAGTCGAGCTGGCAGTCGTTGTCCGATTATTATATTATGTCTGATTAATATGCAGGGTATATAAATATATTACCCATGCAGGTAATATATTTATAAATTATCCCATGGCAAACACAGACTTTAATATTTTTTTTTTTTTTAATCTCCTGCATAACTATTTATGTTACCTTTCTTGTGGTTTGGCTTTGACATTTTCCTTTAATATCAAAATTGACAAAGCTTATCACAGATATCTGAGTTTTCAAGTTGTTGTAATACATTTTACTGCAGAAAATTTAAATATGGATAAAAAATAATTTTACAAAAATTAGTAGCAGAATGATTTTCATTCACTTTGTCAATGTAAAGCTTCTTCACTTTATCAATGTCATGCTTCTTCAATATACTCCACACACTAGAGAAACAATGCACTGGTGTCAATGATTTTCACTGGTGTTGACCAGACCACACACTAGAAGGTGAAGGGACGACGACGTTTCGGTCCGTCCTGGATCATTCTCAAGTCGATACTTTAGCCACGTTATTGTGACTCATCTCCTGCATTTTCATTGGTGTCTGAATGAAACAATGCATTGGTGTCTGAATGATTTTCATTCACTTTATCAATGTAAAGCTCCTTCACTATACTCCACACACTACAGAAACAATGCACTTTAGGACCATCACTAACAAGAATATTTACTTTTGGATTAGGTACAAACATTTTTTTTTGTTAATCAAAAGACCTATAGCACTAAAATTACATATATGTAATACTTACAGAAAAGTAGTAAAATCTGTGACATTTTCTGGTTGTGGACCCCAGTCAACATTCCAGTGCGAACTATGGTTACCCTCTGCAGCTATGGAGAGGTGTGGTATAAAAATACAACACCCAATCATTGCTGCAGCTAAGACATTCCAAAGCAGATGCATTGCTTCCTAATTTCTTCAATCTTTACTCTGGAACAGAATATCAAGTGGAAAAATTGTAATAAGCAACCTAGCAGTGTGCTGAACTGATTTACAAAGCTCATGAATGAATTCAACAATAAGCTTCATACATATATACTGTACTTAAGTACATACATGCATTCATACATGCTGTTTAATACATAAGACATGCATTCATACACACTGTTCAATACATATGTACTGTACTTATATATTATTACCTAATTTTTAACTTTTCAAGGGTAGAGCAGATATCAATCTGGAGAAAATGAATGATACTGTACAGTGAAAGAGGGTTAAAGAAACAAATCACGTCCATTCATTATACCAGTCACAATATACGACAGATGGATTAAACAAACTTCAGCAATTACCTAAAAAAGTATCCTGCACTATTCCGCTGTAAAACACACATCATCTGATGCAAACTAAACAAATTACTAACCCACAGCTTACAAAAGAAATATTCAGCCAACAAAAAAACTATATGAAGAAATAAAAATTAGGCATAATTGAAAAATGAATTACATAAAATCTATTTTTCAAAGTTATTCAATATAATATAAAGAGCAGTTTTTTTTAAACAATGGGCAACTTCACTAGATTAATAAATTGACAGAATTTTGTCAATGGTAGACTCATGCTGTGAGTCACTGCCAAGGTACTTAATACTGAAGTATCTTCTTATGAATAGAAAGAAACTTTGCAAATAAAAACGCAGTGACACAAACCAAGGGAAATAGCTATCTTAATGGCAACTGCCTCAATTCTCTACCGCTATCCTAACGAATGCCTTATGAGTTATATTTACAATATGCTCACTTTAAAGCAAACCTGGCAACTATCTGAAATGCCATCCCTAATGGATCAAAAGATCTTGTGTGTTAGTGCCAGCCATATTCCTTAGCAATAAAGTGTTAAAAATACAGTACATGCTCCCTCTGATATCCTTAAGAAAGTCAGAGTAACTTCAGTTCATACATGATGAGATCGTACTCAAATATTAGCACTGACAAGGGTAGCATTCTTGATCTACTCCTCTTCTTTTATACATAAAAGAATGATACATAAAGCAGCTCCTTCTTTTATACATAAAAGAAGAGCTGCTTCTCCTACACTATCAAATAATGCTGGTATTACCCATGGCAGTATTCCTGATCTACTTCTCTTTCTTATGTACATCAATGAATGTATCATATGCACCCATCACCTAAGCCAATACTACAGTATTTGCAAATGACAACCACAATTAACCACAATCCCAAACATCTTAATTGACACAGAATTAAACTCAAAACAGTCTGTATGTGGTCAACTTTGGGTCCCGGTAGTACAGTTGGATTCGTTCTCGACTCACAATCGAGAATTCTGGGTTCAAATCCCAGGCGGGACAGAAATGATTCAGTGCGTTTCCTATCACCTAATGCCCCTGCTCACCTAGCAGTAAGTAGGTAGTCAGTTGTTAGTCAGCTTGTTGTGGGGTTGCATCCTAGGCAGGGACAGTAATACAACCTTGGGGGGAGGGGACCTCTATATAAGCCTAATGTGTACAAATATACTCTGGCTGCCTGTCTCCCGACACAATGAATTAGTATTTATTATGATTATCTTACAAACTCAGCCTCAACATTAATATAAATTATAGTGCTATCTTGAGGTTATCTTGAGATGATTTCGGGGCTTAGCATCCCCGCGACCTGGATCTTGACCTCGCCTCCTTTTTGTTACACACCCCCCAGGAAGCAGCCGTAGCAGCTGTCTAACTCCCAGGTACCTATTTACTGCTAGGTAACAGGGGCATCAGGGTGAAAGAAACATTTTGCCTATTTTTCTCTATGCCTCCACCGGGGATCGAACCCAGAACCTCAGAACTACGAATCCGGAGTGCTGTCTACCCAGCTGTCAGGCTCCCTGACACACTATTGCTACATACTATTTGGAAATGAATCTAGCAGCCTAATAGATGTAAGAATAAGGAATGCTCAAATTGAGAGAACAGAGGAAAAATTTCTAGACCAACATAAATTTAACTGACTGCCATATGTTGTTTCTTTGTGTGAAATTCAAAGTTTTCTCGAATAGGAACGGTATTTGACCATTCCTCAGAAAGTGACTCACAACAGTCGACTAACAACCAAGTGCCTAATTACAGTTCTGCTAGGTGGACAGAGGCAACAGGTGTAAGGACACACACCTAGCTGTCTCACCCTGCCCAGGATTCGAACCTTGGATGTGCTGGTTGAGAGCCGACGGTGGTGACCACTGAGCCACAGGTTACAATACAGTACAGCATACTGTATATCAAAGTACTGTATGAGCATACAGTGGAACCTCGGGTAGTGAACGTTCCTCTTTTTTAATTTTTTGCATTACGAACTCAATTTCTTTTGAAAATTTGAATCGGGTTATGAACGTTGCCTGGCTTTGCAACTTTGTTGATACACATATGGGTCAACCGAGCACATGGTTCCTGTGGTGACCGCGCTTCAGTTTACCAATGCCTCCCGCTTAGTGACGAACACTATTGAATTCTTTGTAAAGAATTTCATTGTTTTCGGGTTCAATGGCAATTTGTCCATGTATTACCCATGTATTGGTATTACCCATGGCAGTATTCTTGGTCTACTTCTCTTTCTCATGTACATCAATGAATGTATCATATGCACCCATCACCTCAGCCAATGCTATTTGCAAATGACAACTACAATTAACCACAATCCCAAACATCTTAATTGGCACAGAATTAAACTTAAAATGGTCCATATGTTTTGGTCCATATGTTAAGGTCAGCAGTAAAACCTGCTTTTTTGGGTTTTTAAACATAAAAGTAATTATTATATATCACACCATGCATCCCAAGAAAGTCAGTAGGGTTCAAGGTTCAACTTAAGGAAATAGTTGTGAGTAGAGGCAGCAGAGGATGTCCCTTCCGCATTAAGAAAATGTGTGAAATATGGGAAGAACTGCAAAGTTTTGTTGAAAAAACTCACCCAGATAAAGCTGTAGCAGGCCGTTGCAAATTTTTTTTTATTCATATATACAGGAGTTCTTACATTCCTGTACAGCCACTAGCACGCATAGCGTTTCGGGCATTGACCTTTGTAGTGACAATGTGATGTCTCACTACAGACAAGTGTTAAAATGTAGGAAAAAACAATTTTGTTTAGACAGATTCTTAGTAAGACAAGCAAGCAGTGAGCCACAACCAGGTCCTAGTGGTATGCCTGCAAAATGTAGGAGAGAGAGAGTACCTCAGAGAAGTCATCACTGACTGATGTTATAATGGAAAGGGACTAACAAACACCAACACCTCTCCTCCTCCCCCCTCCTCACCATCTTCCATACACCATCAAGAGTCATCAATAAAGGTAAGCTATAACTTGTACATACTATAATACAAAATATTTGTGTGTATTATGTATGAAATGTATTTTAAGTTAATATTTTTGGGAGTGTGGTAATTCAATTTACATTATTTCTTATGGGAAATTTTTTTCGGGTTGTGAATTTTTGACAGCTTACGACCCGTCTTAAATTAAAAATTAAAGATTAAATTAAAAAACCAAGATATTACTGTAACCTAAAATATGCTACATACTATTGTATGTATCTTGTTCTGCTCTGATTATACTATACAGTATATTTTTCATTAATTTACCCATAATGCACTCACAGTATTAGTACTTGGCATTCCAAAAAAAAAAAATACCAAGGTCCCCTAATTACTTGATTCCTTGAAACATGTTAAACATAAAAACATCCACATTCTCATATTTACTTAAAAGCCTAAAAAGTACTTTAAAATTCTGAACTATAATTCCAATCCTGACCAATCTGTTTTAGAAGGCTGCAACAGAACTTCCAGACACCACATGAAAAATTAGTACTGTATCTCTAATGTTTTCAAAGTTCGAAACAATCAAAGCAGAAATGACATGCAAAGAGAGATTCCAAAATTGAAGAACAGCCTCCCAAATACAAGAAAGTACTGTACCCTACAACCTTTAACCAATATATAAGAGAAAAATAAATACTGTACCTAAGATACAGTGGGGGAAATGACACTCTACTTAAACTGAATAACATGAAGTGTGTCACTTTTCACAGCATAGGCAATCTTTCCAAAGAAATTTCATCCAAAATTACCAAATCCTTTTTATGTGATTTTTCTAAAAGTTATATATTGTGGTTTAAATGCCATTCATTCGAGGCCTTTCTGTCAATGCTTAAAATGGTTATACAACCCACACCTAGCATGATGAACCAAGACAACAATATATATCTCAAATCTAATGCTTATTACATACAGTAATTCTTAATTAATAATAGTTTTCTCATGCTGGTGTCATTTTATGCACTCAGCTATGATATTTAAGTTTTTTTGTGTTTAAGGATCACTTTCATGAACACGAGATTACTTCTGATAAATACTAAATATATACTGCTAAAAATCTATTGGAACATATTATTGTCCTATGCCAACGTCTCAGAACTTTCACTTAACAATCACTACCCAATTTTCACAGGCTGGATTTTCTCACTAAATAATCACAATAATGTGACTGCTCTGTATTCTCAGGCTGGAAATTAGTAAAATCACTTTACTTTCACTCACCCAAACTGATTTCAAGTTTACCGAGACAAGTTGCCCGCTATCAACTCCCTCCACCACCAAGTCAACCTTTGTTTAACCAGGTTGGGTTACTACAGGGCAAGTGTGTCGCAACCGCTCATGACACTTGTTCTAAGTAGCATTAAGAACATTAGCATATGTGAATGGATGTAATTTCCATAAATTTCACTCTTCGCATTTCTGATTAAAACTGTAAACAAGAACTTCAAAAGAGATTATCATATACATATAAAACTTGCAGTTCTATATCTCCAGTGAACGTAAATATGCAAAGAAAGGCACATTTTGCGGGAAACCCCCAAAAATACCTTATAGGGAGGTGAATTAGTGGGAGACAGAAGCAGTAGTGAGAAGGAAGTCTTAGCCGGTGTGAGTGGAGGAGGAATAACGGGTGTGTCAAGGGATAAGCTGCCGTGCCCGCAGCGCCGACGTGTCCGTGGCCTCACACTCCGCTGCCACGACTCAAGGCAGACAACCTCCCTGCGGCTGCAATGCCACCAATCAACTCTGTTCGGAGTTGCAAACCTTTACCAGCTCTTCCTTATATTACACACGCAAATTATAAAATACTACAAATATTTTTCATTAACATTATTTATAAGCACACGAAATTATTTGTTTTTCTATGTCGGAGAGGCTGATTAACTTTCGGATATGGAATCATAATTGAGTTCTATTTTTAGCGCATGTACAAAGCCATCGTCTGCCGTGTTTATGTTTTGATGAGAGAAGGTGATGTTTCCAGTGGCACGGGGGACCCGGGGGGCGCCCTGCAAGCTTGAACACTGTAAATTGTTGCTACTACCTTAAGGTCATTGGAATAAACTCATTAATAATAATAATAATAATAATATAATTATTAATAATTAGAATTAAGATATAACTATACCACTATTGTTCAAGAAATGCTCATGTATTTAATACAGAATGATATAATACCAAAAATCCTATGGTCAAATATTCTAAGTTTGCATATACTTTTTATAATGTATGCCTATTCTATAAGCTCTCACTGCCTGCAAGTCTCTTATACTTGCTTCTCTCATGCCTATTGTAACACTAATTACAGTACTACTAATAATAGTCTAATTATTAGACTATTTCCTGTGTAACTTGACCACAAATCTGATGCAAATTTAATGGCTTAGCTTACAAAAAAAACATGGGGGTCCAGTTATTGACACCGTTTTTGTGACTGCAGCCTTTGTCGCCGCCCATAACATGGTCGTTGTTGTTAATATTTAATTAGTGGCAGCTACAGCACATGGTCGTACGTACCCAGTCGTTCCAGTGACGGGAAAAAAACTGGTAGCCCGGAGGCTATGTTCTTTGTCAGCGAAAAAAAAAAACTACTGTGCCTTGCGGCGATAACCATTGTTCGGTAGATGCTTGGCAACCCGGTCTGGCGTCCCCCAGGGAGGTGAGCACCGGACACCACCCACACAGAAAATCAGCTACAATGGAAGACTATATAGCCATTGACATCCCAGTGATCCCAGACGATAAGGCGTCAGGCGTCTCCTGACCCCTATATGAACTCTGGCCGGGGATCGAACAAAGGAAAAGCCTAACGGCAAAATTACGAAGGCCTCTCAAAACTCAAGGGGGGAAAAAACAAGAAATCGGGCAAAAGTTGAGCAATATCGTCCAGTGACCTTTGGGACAACAGGAGCTTGACGCCCACCACGCCAGGAGAAACACCAGCTTGATCCCGGTACCTTGGGCACCTTTCCCCAAAGATGGCGTCGGACACAGTCTCCCTACCCGAAGGGCCAACCGGAAAATGTGGAAGAAAATGAAATCTATCAGCTTCCATTTGACTCCAGGCGGTTCTCGCACTTGCTTATAGTCAATATCTTGATTATTCATAAGTGCATATGTGACATACTAATTTATTGTGAATATTTGAGTTTACCTTGAAAAGCTGAATAGAAAATCACAACCTAACCTAACCTTCTTAGTCCAGGCGATAAAGGGGTGACCAGGCGCCGTGTAAAGCGGACCGGTGAAGAGAAATGCCAGACGGCTGAATCGAAAACCAAAGGTCAATAATCGTATTCCGTTGTTTGGCGCGCGTTCCCATATGCAGGTGGTACAGGTGTTAGGACAAGGTTGGTCCAGTGCTTCCCCATAATAATAATTATTTATTTTGTCGAAGACAGGCAGCCTGTGTGTGTGTGTGTATGTGTGTACTCACCTATTTGTGCTTGCGGGGGTTGAGCTCTGGCTCTTTGGTCCCGCCTCTCAACTGTCAATCAATTTGTTTTTTCCTCCACACACACACACACACACATACACAGGAAGCAGCCCGTAGCAGCTGTCTAAATCCCAGGTACCTATTTACTGCTAGGTGAACAGGAGCATCAGGGCGAAAGAAACTCTGGCCATTTGTTTCCTCCTCCGCCGGGGATCGAACCTGGACCCTCTAGGATCACGAATCCCGAGCGCTGTCCACTCAGCCGTCAGGGCTCCCCGAGTGGGGTGTGTATGTGTGTGTTTTAATTACCTAAGTGTAGTTACAGAATGAGAGCTACGCTTGTGGTGTGCCGTCTTCACAGTACTGTTTGTCATATAACGTTTTGAAACTACTAGACTGTGACACACGCACACACACACACACACACACACACACACACACACACACACACACACACACACACACACACACACACACACACACACACACACACACACACACACACAATATAAATAGAGTGGTAGTTTAAATAGTAAATAGAGTGGTAGACGGTTGGAACAAGTTAAGTGAGAAGGTGGTGGAGGCCAAGACCGTCAGTAGTTTCAAAGCGTTATATGACAAAGAGTGCTGGGAAGACGGGACACCACGAGCGTAGCTCTCATCCAGTAACTACACTTAGGTAATTACACTTAGGTAATTACACACACACACACACACACACACACACACACACACACACACAGCTGGAAGCTTGAAATACAAACGATTCGATAAAATGTAAGGTAATACTTGTATCCTGTAAGGATGATCAACAAGTGGAATACAAAGAAAAAGTTGTAGAAGCCACCTCTATCCACAACTTGAAGAGACAAAGAATTTGAACGTCAGAATATTTAAATTATAACGTAACAGGTACAGCTAGCCTAGTAGGCGGGACATAAAGAACTAGACCTCACTATTATGTAAATACTCACACGTACGTCACATATTATTTGGCAAGTTACCCCTACAAGATGATCTGGCGCAAAACGTTATGAAAAACGTGAATTGAAAGTCATCTATTCTAACCTTACAAGAGTTGGCCGGACGACTCAGCTGTAGCCTAGTGCACGAGCCGGGACAACATTTACCAGTCTACTGATGTTGTTACTTGCACCATACATGTTTCAACACACTAGATAGTGTACCCGGCTGTGCCTGGGTCTCTCTTACCCCCTCTTTCATCCCCAATCCCTCCCCCCACTCTCTTCTCCTCTCATCTTCCCCTTTCTCCCGTGTTCCAGGTAGAAAATCTTTAACAACAACAACAACCTTCCCCCCCCCCCCGCCTTTCTTAATCCTTTCCACCTCTTTCTGTCTCTTTCAGAAAATGTAAAATTTAAACTTAAATGAATTCACGTTCATCGTTTTATAGTATTTCATGGAAGAATATTAGAGTAGGCTTCGAAAACTCTACCGAAAACACATGACCGATTTTTATTTGACTTCATGAAAACCGCAGGAGGGTGGCTATTGATGCTGATATTTCTTAAAACATGGCACTTGGACTTACCCGGATTAGCCTGTGAGCCTCACATGCCCTCATGTTTCATACACGAGAATTTGAGTGTGGCTAGCTCCAGGCGTCTGGCTTCCTACTTCGGACAGACAGATGTTCTAATTGATGTAGATGCCACTGTGGTGAACAATACCGATCTAAGTAGTTCTTCTCTGGACTCTTCTGCTTTCTTAAAATTCATCCGAGAGTTATCAGATTACTTAAGATTGATTTGTTGAATATAATTGTGAACTATTATTTGATTTACTGTGAGTTTCAAGAATCTCTGTTTCCTCTTTGTCAGTCGAATTTCTTTCAGGATCATTTTGGCCGCTCTTTAATATGCGCTTTCAGAGCGTCGCTATGTCATGACTCTTCAAACAGCGACCGCTGGTGTTTGAGCAGAACATTGTGGACAGAGACCGGGCCCGTTGATCCTAGGAGTGCCAGGGGACCACTGGTGTTTGAGCAGAACACTGTGGACAGAGACCGGGCCCTTGACCCTAGGAGTGCCAGGGGGACCACTGGAGTTTGAGTAGAACACTGTGGACAGAGACCGGGCCCTTGACCCTAGGAGTGCCAGGGGACCACTGCAGGATCCCGTCCTGGGCGGTGAAAGTCTGAATGACGTCACCGGGCACTACGCTCATTGGATGACGACACACCGTTCGACCAATCACATTCTGCCACGTATCACCTGCCTCTTAAGCAGTGGACACTATGTTAGAACGGAACTGAACAACGGAAATGCTCAGAATAAAATAAAGGCACAGTTATAAACATCAAATTAAATGCTCACTTTATCAAATAAAATGCTCTCGTAGGTTAAAGAAAATTAATTAGGATGTTAAGCACGATAAATTAGACCAGTGAACAGACCTGAGTAGGCTCAGGAACCTGTACACCAGTTGGTTGACAGTTGAGAGGCGGGACCAAAGAGCCAGAGCTCAACCCCCGCAAGCACAATTAGGTGAGTACTAATGAAGGCATGAGTACCCACCTATATAAGCTCACCTATACGTGCTTGTAAGGAGAGCATCAGAGCCTTGTCTTACAGTCCCTTGTGGCAATGACTTGCTTCTTAACATCCCTACTTGACATTATTGATGGGGTTAAGTGGGAGCTGGTCGGCCGAGCGGACAGCACGCTGGACTTGTGATCCTGTGGTCCCGGGTTCGATCCCGGGCGCCGGCGAGAAACATTTGGGAAGAGTTTCTTTCACCCTATGAAAGGTGAAAAGGTTTCACCCTATCTTTCACCCATGTTATCTAGCAGTAAAATAGGTACCTGGGTGTTAGTCAGCTGTCACGGGCTGGGGGTTGGAGGCCTGGTCGAGGACCGGGCCGCGGGGACACTAAAGCCCCGAAATCATCTCAAGATAACCTCAAGAAGATAACCTCAACATGTCCACGTCTTGCCCGCCCCACCTCCACACTACTCTTACACCGAAGAAATGCTTCACTACATTACTATGGCTCAGCTCAGCCTCTAGTGTCACCCATGCTCTCTCATCCTACTCCTGCTTATCTTAACTCCTGCTTAACATCCTACTCCTGCTTATCTTAGACATTTTGGTGATATTGTGGGTACTGGGGCAGACGGTTATCTTGAGGTTATCTTGAGATGATTTCGGGGCTTTTTAGTGTCCCCGCGGCCCGGTCCTCGACCAGGCCTCCACCCCCAGGAAGCAGCCCGTGACAGCTGACTAACACCCAGGTACCTATTTTACTGCTAGGTAACAGAGGCATAGGGTGAAGGAAACTCTGCCCGTTGTTTCTCGCCGGCGCTTGGGATAGAACCCAGGACCACAGGATCACAAGTCCAGCGTGCTGTCCGCTCGGCCCCCTGACCGACGATAGCTGACTCCTGTTAGCAGGTTGAGAGCTTTCCCATCCCAGAGCTCATGGTAAGCTTTACTCACTAGCTTCATTGGAATACGACCCGTCTCTTTGAAATTGAAATTGAAATAAGTTTATTGAGGTAAAATACACACAAAGGGATGAGGTAGCTCAAGCTATTCTCACCTCGTTCAGTACATCGTGTTAATACAAACATATAAACACATCACAAACAATAAACATATTACCAAACATTCTGAGAGCTAAACATATACATTTCCTACGACCCGTCTCGGCTTAGCAATTACTGACAGTTACAGCCCCGCTCCTGTGCCAGGTAAGTCTCCTGTGCCAGGTAAGTCCACTACGGGCTCACCATAGACCGTGCTACTTGGAACTTTTTGTTCCCAGTAAGTGAATCTAAAACAACAACAACAACAACATAGCAATTACTACTAGATGAACATAGGTGAAAAGATTAAAGATTGGGTTCCTTGTCAATCATCCCTGACCAGGGGCCAGATTTACGAAGCAGCTACGCAAGCACTTACGAACGTGTACATATTTTCTCAATCTTTGGCACCTTTGTTTACAATTATTAAACAGTTAATGAGCTCCGAAGCACCAGGAGGCTGTTTATAACAATAACAACAGTTGATTGGCAAGTTTTCATGCTTGTAAACTGTTTTATAAATGTAAACAAAGCCGTCAAAGATTGAGGAAAGATGTACACGTTCGTAAGTGTTTGCGTAAGTGCTTTCGTGAATCTGGCTCCAGGACTCTTAACTCGGACCAAATGAGTGGCGGGGCGAGTGTTACTGCTGCTCTACCACAGACTGCTGCTCACCTCCTCTAACAACTGATGCATTAAACTGCTGTGCTATATAGTCGTAATGTCTTGGGTGCTTTCTCCTGATAATTACCTTACCTTAAACGTGTTGCGTCTTGGCTTTCAGCGTCGGGAGGCCCAGTTCCCTCAGTCTATCCTCATAGCTCAGTCCTCTAAAGTCTAAACTGTTACACCTCAACCCGTCCTCTTAAAAATAACGTCAATTTTGGGCTCGTATGCGCGCTATGGCCAAATTTGGACGTAATTTGAAATTAAATCGACTCACAAAAGTGACGTATTGTTCCGTTTTCTGTTTGAGTCGTCCGGCTTACTCGGCAAGCTTAGAAGAGGCAACTTTCCATTAACGTTTTTCATTCCGTTTTGAAACTTTATGAGAATTTCCTGCCCACCTAACCTACCAGAGGACCCTTAACTTACTGTTAGTTGAAAAAAAATCACAGTCTTGTAGCAACCCTTTCCCCCTCTCAATTGTCTCTAGTTATATTTCGTGCGTTTTTAGGTAAGAATCCCACACTTGGCCTCAATATTGCAGTACTGATGATTCTACACTGGGGCTGCATACTCTAGTATTGGTCTAACATAGGTAGTGAACAACATCTTGAAAGCTTCATTTATCAGGTGCAGGAAAGCTAAGTGAATGTCCATCAGGTCTGCATATGCCGCTGATGTTATCTTGCTAACATGTGCCTCTGGTGATAGGTTTCTGGTCTGGTCTACTCCCAGTACATTTTCAGTTTCTGACTCAAGTATTTGTGTTCCCATCACCCTGTACTCTCTCTCTCTCTGGTACCATCTCACCACAGTTCTAAATATCTCATCACCTTGCATTTGCTTGGTTTAAAATCGGGCAGATATTCTCAAACCATATTTCTAGAAGTCTTGGTGTTTAGTTGGGCTGGACGGTAGAGTGACGGTCTCGCTTCATGAAGATCAGCGTTCATTCCCCGACCGTCCAAGTGGTTGGGCACCATTCTTTCCCTCCGTCCCATCCCAAATCTTTATCCTGAGGTTGTGTTGTTGTTGTTTTAGATTCAGCTACTGGGAACAAAAAGTTACAAGTAGCACGGGCTATGGTGAGCCCGTAGTGGACTTACCTGGCACAGGAGCGGGGGCTGTAACTCCTAGAGAGGTCCAGAGGTACTCCGCTCCCTATACATACTCCCCTCATTCTGGTACCTCCACGACGGCACCGCTCCTGTGCCAGGTAAGTCCACTACGGGCTCACCATACCCCGTGCTACTTGGAACTTGTTCCGAGTAGCTGAATCTATAACAACAACAACATGGTACCTCCAACCTCGCTACTACTCTTTGCTTCCTCTTGGATATAACAACGATATACAAGATCTTGAGAGGAATAAACAAAGTGGACAAAGGAAGCATATTAAATTAAAAAAGAGATAGGACAAGGGGACGTCAGTGAAGCTGGATACAATTGAGGGGAAGAGATGCAAGGAAAGTTCTGGCATCCCTGCATGACTGGCCGGCAAGTTAAATGCATTCAAGGAAGCTGGGATGTTCAAGCTAATGACTCATAACTTAAAGACAAATATTATGAAACCTTTAATGCTGAACAAGGCAATTATCGCGCCAGATATAAACAGGGTACGAAGAGCTACATCTCACTCCCCAAAGTCACCGATAAGTATACGCACTCCACCTTCACCCTCCCCCCTGACCTCACATAATAACAAAACAGGTAATTGGTGATAATACCTTAGGAAACCTATAATTAAACACAAGAGAAGCGGATGAGGAAAATTAAAGAATCGTCCGGAAATTACAGGGAATGGAAGAGGGCGCTGGACAGGACTGAGGTAGTGAGTGAAGGATCCAGTCAGTAGGTGCGCGACGCTAGTGGCGGGAGGACGGTATAGAGCAGCTCTCCGCGGTCTCACGGTGACTACCACGACTCTCAAAGACGCCCTGTACTCGCTTCGGCAGTACATATACTCTCAAAGACGATCTTGAATTGAAGCTGTTAGTGTGAGGAGTTATTTGTGAACCACCTTTGGCCAATTAACTAACTTTTAACAGTTAACCATGACAAATAATTAATTAAATTACTTGTTTATGATTTAATTATTTCAGTGGATACAGTTAAAGTGTCTTCTTTTAGTGTTCCATTAACTATAACATTTGATAAGTTTCATAATTGTGTAAATAAAGATAAACACACGAAAGAATTATAGACCGCACGCAAAATCAAACTAACAACCAAATTTGCTTTGAATTATGTTGCTGATTCTAACAAAATTCTCGATTTAGCTCCTTAAGGAACTGTTGAAGAGCTTTGGAAAGGAACACAAAGGTGGTGATAAATGGGAATTAAGAATCACACACGAGTGCACCTCGGAAGGGTAATTATCAGGATCATTAGTTAATTGGAAGAGAAATATGACTTGAACTGAAAGTTGAACTCACAGACTTAATTAAGGCTCTCGCACTGAAATAGGCTACAAGTCTACAAACGGATACATAATTTTTTTTAATTAAATATAAATGCACTTGTAGTTGCCAATAAGGAAGAAGGAAACTCTGAAAGAATCAAACGACATCAGAAAACATATTGGTGAGCATCGCAAACGTGGGAGAAATACTTTAACTATAAGTAACTGAAGAACATCAAAGCTCGTCTAGAAGACATTACGCAACTCTTTAGTCACATTATCCATCTACAAGTCACATTAGAGGAAAGGAACATCTAGGAATTTAGTAGTGTCGGAAGTAGGCTACCAACATCACCTTTCCACCTCCTGTCATGGTAAGATTTGTTTTTTTTATTTTTAATATTTCATTTCTTTTCTAAGAGTCCATTGCCGCATTTAAAGGCAGCCTGGGGCAATGATCTCGTAAATTTATGATCTAAAAATCTTTAGTTCCTGATTTTCTAAGTTTCATAAGATAAATATATATATATTTATTTTACTGATGGAAGCTTTTTTTTATTAATACATGAGGTACATCTGCATTTGTGCAGCTGCCCTAGGCTATATGAAGTGGAGTACAGTGTGTCAAAAAAGCTAACTACGTGATGCTAAAAAATCCCCATCACACAGGATGGTTAGTCAAACAGAGGCATGTAATAGGCAGCCTGCACTGGCAAACTCCGGATGCATTTTGAGGATATCATCAACACAAGATTGAATAAGGTAGCAGTGGTAATACAAGTCCCCCATCTCGCAGGATGGTTAGTCATACAGGGCCATATGTTTAGTAGCCTGCACTGGCAAATTTTGGGTACACTGTGAGGATATCTTCAAGAATACGAGAGTGAATAAAGTAATTGCAAAGCTCCAGGTACCTCATGCCAACTGGTCTGAAAAGTCTAATAACTGGGCATTCGGTGATGTAGTGTGGGAGATCATGCCGCAGTTCCTGCTCACAGAGTTTGCACCTGGAGTGCTCAGGATTGGGAGATCCGTCACCTGTAGCCACCTGCCACAGGTAACGGTAACCCAACCTGATCCTGGCAACCACTGTGTCGCACAGTCTGGTCCACGTTTATTGCTGCCCATAGATATAGGTTTCAGATCTGAACAAATCATAGCTTTTTATACTAGTAATTTCAGGTCATTGGGAGTCAGTAATTTCTTTCCTATCAGATCTGAGTGTTTAGACCAATACAGTTTTGACAGCAGAGATGGGGATACCTAGATCTAATTCAACTTCATCTTTGTTGCACGCAAAATTTGGCTGCAATGTCTGTCTCATTATGATGGGTTATATTTATGTGTGAAGGTATCCATACAAAGGAGATTCGAGACTCTTTACTCTGTGCAGCAATTAGGTCATTTATAATTGGTAGTATGAGGTTCTTGCTGTCGATCTTCCAGGAGAAGTTTTCGATTGCTTGAAGAGCAGACTTTGAATCACAAAATATTATTCCTCCTTCAATGTTTTTTAATGTACTGGTAGCTAGTTGTAATGCTGCTAGTTCTGTTTATGTGGAGGTCAGCCAGTTGTTTAACCTGACACTGACAGTCTTTGTGCAAATATTATTTCTATAAAACCTACATGCTGCTGCAGTCCGTCCAGTAGAAGAGTGAACTGAGCCGTCGGTGTAGACACAGTGCTCGTGAGATCTTAAATTCTCGATGGAGGAGGCAATTGTTTCGAGTGTGACAGCTTTGAGAAGAGCAAAGGCGAATTTAACTAGTGTGAACAAATTCTGGTTTGGGAATAACAGTGTTGGCTTATGGAACAAACAATAGCCATGGGCTTGCTGAACTGTTTCAAGCTAGGGTTTGGGGTTGATATAAAAAGGAGTAGACTCGCATGGTCCAATAGGCCCTATGTATAGGTTCATATATCATTAATGTTCCTCTTAGGGCTCAAAGGTCCAAAAAGTATATATATATATAAAAACACGCAAACTACGTGAACAAAATGGCCTATTACCTTATCCCAAATTAATACTGATAAATATATCGCATTAATTACAACATTATTTTAATAATGTTTTTATTTATCATTATTATTAGTTGAAATGTTATTATTATTCCCGGTAGGGATACCTAACTTTTTCAATTTTACTTAGAAAAGATGAAAAAGTGATTCTATCATCATTGAAATTACTGATATTTTAAGTGAAATTTTTGTTTGGATATGACAAGCCTAATGTATGATGGCCTGTCGGTCCTGTGTATCTTTGAGTCTGTTTGTGAGTCTGTGGTGGCTCTGACTACATGTGTGTGAGTCTGTGGTGGCTCTGACTACATCTGTGTGAGTCTGTGGTGGCTCTGACTACATCTGTGTGAGTCTATGGTGGCTCTGACTGCATGTGTGTGAGTCTGTGGTGGCTCTGACTACATGTGTGTGTGTCTGTGGTGGCTCTGACTACATCTGTGTGAGTCTGTGGTGGCTCTGACTACATGTGTGTGTGTCTGTGGTGGCTCTGACTACATCTGTGTGAGTCTGTGGTGGCTCTGACTACATCTGTGTGAGTCAGTGGTGGCTCTGACTGCATGTGTGTGAGTCTGTGGTGGCTCTGACTACATGTGTGTGTGTCTGTGGTGGCTCTGACTACATCTGTGTGAGTCTGTGGTGGCTCTGACTACATGTGTGTGTGTCTGTGGTGGCTCTGACTACATCTGTGTGAGTCTGTGGTGGCTCTGACTACATCTGTGTGAGTCAGTGGTGGCTCTGACTGCATGTGTGTGAGTCTGTGGTGGCTCTGACTACATGTGTGTGTGTCTGTGGTGGCTCTGACTACATCTGTGTGAGTCAGTGGTGGCTCTGACTGCATGTGTGTGAGTCTGTGGTGGCACTGACTACATGTGTGTGTCTGTGGTGGCTCTGACTACATGTGTGTGAGTCTGTGATGGCTCTGACTACATGTGTGTGTGTCTGTGGTGGCTCTGACTACATGTGTGTGTGTCTGTGGTGGCTCTGACTACATGTGTGTGAGTCTGTGGTGGCTCTGACTACATGTGTGTGTGTCTGTGGTGGCTCTGACTACATCTGTAAGAGTCTGTGGTGGCTCTGACTACATGTGTGTGAGTCTGTGATGGCTCTGACTACATGTGTGTGAGTCTGTGGTGGCTCTGACTACATCTGTGTGAGTCTGTGGTGGCTCTGACTACATGTGTGTGTCTGTGGTGGCTGTGACTACATGTGTGTGAGTCTGTGGTGGCTCTGACTACATGTGTGTGAGTCTGTGGTGGCTCTGACTACATGTGTGTGAGTCTGTGGTGGCTCTGACTACATGTGTGTGAGTCTGTGGTGGCTCTGACTACATGTGTGTGTGTCAGTGGTGGCTCTGACTACATGTGTGTGAGTCTATGGTGGCTCTGACTACATGTGTGTGAGTCTATGGTGGCTCTGACTACATGTGTGTGTCTGCGGTGGCTCTGACTACATGTGTGTGTGTGAGTCTGTGGTGGCTCTGACTACATGTGTGTGAGTCTGTGGTGGCTCTGACTACATCTATAAGAGTCTGTGGTGGCTCTGACTACATGTGTGTGAGTCTGTGGGGGCTCTGACTACATGTGTGTGAGTCTGTGGTGGCTCTGACTACATCTGTAAGTGTCTGTGGTGGCTCTGACTACATGTGTGTGAGTCTGTGGTGGCTCTGACTACATCTGTAAGTGTCTGTGGGCGCTCTGACTACATCTGTAAGTGTCTGTGGTGGCTCTGACTACATCTGTAAGTGTCTGTGGTGGCTCAGGCTCCACGAACAAGAAGATAAAGTAAATAATATAGTGATACAACAGAATCAACAATAATCCAAAATGCAACAAAAGTAACTAATACAACAGTAACAAGAATCAATAATAATACAATTAATACAACAATGTTAACACTTAGAAATTTTGACAAACTTTTATAAAATTTGAAACTTTTGAAGAAATTTAGAAACGCTTAAAAATTTGGGTAAGGAATCATTTAGAATCTTGTATAGCATGTATGTCAGACCAATCCTGGAGTATGCAGCCCCAGCATGGAGTCCATACCTTGTCAAGCACAAGACGAAGCTGGAGAAAGTTCAAAGGTATTCCCCTAGACTAGTCCCAGAATCTAGAGGAATGAGTTACAAGGAATGGCTGTGTGAATTGCAACTCACTTTGCTGGAAGACAGAAGAGTTAGGGGAGACATGATCACCACACACAAAATTCTCAGGGTAATAGACAGGGTAGATAAATAGAGATTATTTAACACGGGTGGTACTCGCACAAGGGGGAGACACAGGTGGAAACTAAGTACCCAAATGAGCCACAGAGACATTAGAAAGAACTTTTTCAGTGTCAGAGTAGTTAACGGAATGGAATGCATTAGGCAGTGATGTGGTGGAGGCTGACTCCATACACAGTTTCAAGTGTAGATATAATAGAGCCCAATAGGCTCAGTAACCCCTAAAAACCTTATTAAAAATACAAGAACAACAATCAATAACAATACAATAATACATCAATAACAATACACCGCCACCACGAAGGATGAGAGAGTATAGCCTCATGATATGGCGGCTGTATTCTCTGATACAGTTCCTTACAGCCTCCTGATACAGTTCCTTACAGCCTCCTGAGACAGTTCCTTACAGCCTCCTGAGACAGTTCCTTACAGCCTCCTGAGACAGTTCCTTACAGCCTCCTGATACAGTTCCTTACAGCCTCCTGAGACAGTTCCTTACAGCCTCCTGATACAGTTCCTTACAGCCTCCTGATACAGTTCCTCGCAGCCTCCTGATACAGTTCCTTACAGCCTCCTGATACAGTTCCTTACAGCCTCCCGAGACAGTTCCTTACACCCTCCTGACACAGTTCCTCACAGCCTCCTGATACAGTTCCTCACAGCCTCCTGATACAGTTCCTCACAGCCTCCTGATACAGTTCCTTACAGCCTCCTGATACAGTTCCTTACAGCCTCCTGATACAGTTCCTTACAGCTTTCCGTCAATCATAACAAAGTTTCGCGTTATAATATATTTCAAAATTCCTGCAAGTCAAGGACATTAAAGGAACCACTTCATTTCTGGAAGCAATTCCAAAATGACCTTTTTTGAAACAAGTTTTAATAGCGTTCACAAATAGTTCATAAAATCATTTTGTTGGAGCTCTCGCTCTTTCGGATATTTTTTAAGACTTTCTGTATTAAAAGTACAAATGTGAGACGTGAAAGATTACGAAATATATGTCAATTGTGATCGCGAGTGATCATGGAAGCAGTCCCGCATTCAGCCAAAGGTGACAATGCAAATTCTCGGAGCGCTGAACAGCTCAAGGGGCACCTTTGCACTCAAGGGGGGCTTTCTAGCACTCAAGGTGGGGGCCTCTAGCGCTTAAGGGGGGGCCTCAGCACTAACGGGAACCCCCCAAGCAGAAATTTTCACTAAATTATACCGTGTTTCAGTATAATATGAACATCTATCAGGTAGCCTATATCTATTTCGGTGACTTAGGTCAATATAACTGATTAGATCCGCCACATGATTCAAGTAGTATACTGATCACAGCTATCAGCTGATCTAAGCCATCCATCAGCTGATCTAAGCCATCCATCAGCTGATCTAAGCCATCCATCAGCTGATCTAAGCTATCCATCAGCTGATCTAAGCCATCCATCAGCTGATCTAAGACATCCATCAGCTGATCTAAGCCATCCATCAGCTGATCTAAGCCATCCATCAGCTGATCTAAGCCATCCATCAGCTGAGCTAAGACATCCATCAGCTGATCTAAGACATCCATCAGCTGAGCTAAGACATCCATCAGCTGAGCTAAGACATCCATCAGCTGATCTAAGACATCCATCAGCTGATCTAAGACATCCATCAGCTGATCTAAGACATCCATCAGCTGATCTAAGACATCCATCAGCTGATCTAAGACATCCATCAGCTGAGCTAAGACATCCATCAGCTGATCTAAGACATCCATCAGCTGATCTAAGTGTCGAGTATATATTTTTATTGTAATTTGTATTTATTATTTATTATTATTAATTATTTAATATTATTAAATTATAATAATATTAATAATAACGATTAGAACTAAAGTAAAATGTTAAGAATTTGTTTGGCAACACATTGGAACTTGCCTGAGTAAAGCAAACCTTTATCAAAACAAATGAGTAACGTGAGTGGCAGATTATTCTCAGTCAACATAAACCATTATGGACCAGCACGGAGCAAAAAGTTTGGGTCCGGAATAAAAATAATTTATCGGAAAGTTTTACACATTGTCACTTTCGCCTTCAGTGACAATGTGAGCAAAATATAAAATACATGATTGTGAGAACAGTGTAAGTTACAACAGGCGAGCGGTGGGCGTACGCACCTAGTTGTACTTGCGGGGGTTGAGCTCTGGCTCTTTGGTCCCGCCTCTCAACCGTCAATCAACAGGTGTGTGTGTGTGAGTATACTCACCTATTTGTGCTTGCAGGGGTTGAGGTCTGACTCTTTGGTCTCGCCTCTCAACTGTCAATCATCACTCTGTTATTTGTAAATCAAATTCTCACAATCAATCAATACCCCCCCCCCCCCAGGAAGCAGCCCGTAACAGCTCTCTAACTCCCAGGTACCTATTTACTGCTAGGTAACAGGGAACATCAAGGTGAAAGAAACTCTGCCCATTTGTTTTCCGCCATCGCCGGGGATCGAACCCGGACGCTAGAATTACTCGCCCCAAGCCGCCGGGCCAAGCGCTATCTACTCAGCCACAGGCCCCGTGTATCAATGGAGCATGAAGTAAGGCCGTCGTTGTGTACCAATCATTCTAAGATACGATAATGAATAGTGAATACAGTAGTCACTAAGAAGGCCACTAAGATACGATACGATAAGCCTGTGCAACCAGTGTCTGCCGGTCAGCGCGGCGGACAGCCCGCCTGCTCTCATACCTCTCACTCTACTTCCCACTTCTAAATTTTCCTTCACCTATGCCTCTCCTTCCTCTTTACTTCCCCCTACCCCCCCCCCCCCCCAAAAAAAAACGCCTGCCTGGTACAGACAGCCACTCACCCTCATCACAGACACCACCAGGGCTGACCTAACCCTCACAGACACCACCAGGGCTGACCTAACCCCTCACAGCCACCCGCCCTCATCACAGACACCACCAGGGCTGACCTAACCCCTCACAGCCACTCACCCTCATCACAGACACCACCAGGGCTGACCTAATCCCTCACAGCCACTCACCCTCATCACAGACACCACCAGGGCTGACCTAACCCCTCACAGCCACTCACCCTCATCACAGACACCACCAGGGCTGACCTAACCCCTCACACCCACTCACCCTCATCACAGACACCACCAGGGCTGACCTAATCCCTCACAGCCACTCACCCTCATCACAGACACCACCAGGGCTGACCTAACCCCTCACAGCCACTCACCCTCATCACAGACACCACCAGGGCTGACCTAACCCCTCACACCCACTCACCCTCATTCCACCCACTCACACACATTCACTCAAACATCTACCCACCCACGGGGGGCTACTCAGGCCCGTGCCACCTCTTGTGGTGGCTTAATCTTCATCAATCAATCAATCGGCTGACCAACAGACAATCAACACAGACTGCGACTATAGGCTGTCGGTATGCTCGAGAGATTACCATCACCATAGATAGTGTAGAAATGTTAGACGACCGTAATGGACACTCCGTCAACCACGATACTTACTCAACTGGAACAAGTTGAGAGCTGGTCGGCCGAGCGGACAGCACACTGGACTTGTGATCCTGTGGTCCCGGGTTCGATCCCGGGCGCCAGCGAGAAACGATGGGCAGAGTTTCTTTCACCCTATGCCCCTGTTACCTAGCAGTAAATAGGTACCTGGGAGTTAGTCAGCTGTCACGGGCTGCTTCCTGGGGGTGGAGGCCTGGTCAAGGACCGGGCCGCGGGAACACTAAAAAAAAAAAAAACCGAAATCAACTCAAGATAACCTCAAGTTACAATAGTATAGGCCTAAGGAATCACCCACACGATTCACCTCAAGGGAATCAACAGGGTAGATAAAGACAGTCTATTTAACACAAGGGGCACACGCACAAGGGGACACAGGTGGAAACTGAGCGCCCAAATGAGCCACAGAGATATTAGAAAGAACTTTTTTAGTGTCAGAGTGGTTGACAAATGGAATGCATTAGGAAGTGATGTGGTGGAGGTTGACTCCATACACAGTTTCAAGTGATAGAGCCCAATAAGCTCAGGAACCTGTACACCTGTTGATTGACGGTTAAGAGGCGGGACCAAAGAGCCAGAGCTCAACCCCTGCAAGCACAACTAGGTGAGTACACGATGAGACTACATTACTGCCTCGTAGCCTGGTGGATAGCGCGCAGTACTCGTAATTCTGTGGCGCGGGTTCGATTCCCGCACGAGGCAGAAACAAATGGGCAAAGTTTCTTTCACCCTGAATGCCACTGTTACCTAGCAGTAAATAGGTACCTGGGTGTTAGTCAGCTGTCACGGGCTGCTTCCTAGGGGTGGAGGCCTGGTCGAGGACCGGGCCGCAGGGACGCTAAGCCCCGAAATCATCTCAAGATAACCTCAAGAAGATGGACCATTAGAGACTTTCCCCCACACTAAACAACCTTGTTGACCAGACCACACACTTGAAGGTGAAGGGACGACGACGTTTCGGTCCGTCCTGGACCATTCTCAAGTCGATTGTGCCTTAGCCTTAATCATCAAGGCAAATGGGGAGGACAAGCCTCCGGCTTCCTATCATCGTCGAGGCCACTAGTGTTAGTGGCTCTCGGGTAAACTATCGCCCCACTAATACCCGGCCAGATTCACGAAGCAATTACACAAGCACTTACGAACCTGTACATCTTTTCTCAATCTTTGGCGGCTTTGTTTACAGTTATTAAACGGTTAATGGGCTCCGAAGCACCAGGAGGCTGTTTATAACAATAACAACAGTTGATCGGCAAGTTTTCATGCTTGTAAACTGTTTAATAAATGTAACCAAATCCGTCAAAGATTGAGGAAAGATCTACACGTTCGTAAGTACTTGCGTAACTGCTTCGTGAATCTGGCTCCTGATTGGGGGTCCTATACTACAGCAGTTATCACATTTGACAACGCTGTAGCACAACTGGCAAATTTGCCAGTTTGCCGGACATGCTATGCGTACTAGTGGCTGTAGGTATTGTATGTACTAGCTCTATCTTTAAATACAACATTATGTCTGTAACTCATCTTCAGGGTATGTACCTTTACCTGAATAAAAAATTCTAATCTAATCTAAATTCTGACCAGCCATTGGCAGAGGATACGCTCCAGCGCACCACAGAAAACGTCAGCAGACATTACATGATAGACTTAAACAAAATGTATATCCTGTTTCTGCCAAATATTATATAGGCCTACTAGATGGGAGTATCCCAGCTATATATTTGACATGTTTAACGCCTCTAGTTTCTCCTCATACCTCTTGATATTTTAGCATCGACGTGTTTCTTGAGATATGGACATCACACAACTATACTCCATAATACAATTTCGTTTTCACTAATGTGAAGAGTTTTTTTAGTGTGAGAGAGTGCGTGTGGGGGCGAGTGGGAATGCCTGCCTGGGTGAACTTGGGTGAAAGTCATTCAACTAGGTGGAACAGCTTGGACCACCTCCACGTGTCGGAGTTATTATAACCGTGCGTGCGTGCGTGAGAGGGGGGAGGGGGGGGTAGTCTGTCTTTCTCACTACCCCCTATTCCACCCTTCTTCTGTTCCCCTCTTCCCTCACTCCCCATCTCTCACCCACTCGCTCCTCTCCGACCTCGAACCGATAAACATTTCCATTTATATATAAAGCAAAGGATGAACATGCGCGGGTAAACGGCAGGAATAGCTTCAATACTCTACGGATATTACATCCCCGATTTCATCCGGTTATTATTTAAGACTGCATGGAAATCGCATGTGTTGGGGGGGAGGAGTTACATCCTGATATTTCTTAAAACATTCAATTTAAGCCTCAGGTTAACGAAATTGCCGATTAGTTTGTAATAATAACCCGGGTCTGTGGACTGTGACTCCCGGACGCTGTCCGCTCGGCCGTGAGACATTGTGAGGTATTACCACTGATGCGTTCAACTTGTGGCAACAGGCTGCGAGCAGCCTCGTCCAACAACAGGGCCGCGGGGACGCTAAGCCCCGGAAGCACCTCAAGATAACCTTAAGGTAAGATTACTGTGGCAGGTTATCCTCTGACGCCGGACTTAGAGTCTCATGCTCCGACATTCTATTCGCTAAATATGTAATTATGTAAGCCAGGGTGGTGGCAAGATGGTGGTGGCAGGGTGGTAGCAAGGTGGTGGTGGCAGGGTGGTGGCAGGGTAGTGGCAGGGTAGTGGCAGGGTGGTGATGGCAGGGTGGTAGCAAGGTGGTGGTGACAGGGTAAGTCCCAAACACCTCTTCTGTCTCCTATCATCCTCAGGTAGTATAGTCTTCGAGAATCACATCAATGACATTCGAACCTAAGTTGCCCACTAGCAAGACGCCGTCGGTGGGGGGGGGGGGGGTGTGTGATCACCGAGCCTCCTGGTAAAATGGATCTCACTGCACCTGTTGTTGCCCAACTGGAATGATTTCCCCACTGAAGGATTGAAGGAGAGTGCTAACTCCTTTCCCGAACATTTTAACCCGCTGTAGATCCTCTAGCAAGGATGAGGATTTCAAGAGAAATCAAGTGAGGCAAGAGACTCTTGCCTCACTTCCCTAACAGCCACGCTGAAGACGGGAAAGCAAAGGGACACTTCCTACTGAACGCCTACGGAACTAACTTCATGCTCCCTGAATAAGAGCGTCGGCTAGTTCCCTGTTGTGCCTTACTGACAGGTAGGGGGGGGGGAGGGAACGTACCTTTACGCACCCTTTAAAGGTTGGTTAGGCTAGCCGCAAGCTTCTGGTCCCCCTCCCCCACCCAACATCTTTTATAGAAATACACATACATACTGTATATATAACCTGGCATACATACATACATACATCATACACATAAAACAGGAAAGTAATGCACATTTAACAAATCTCACGTTCCTGATAACATGGTTATTTTACGCGGGAAAGTCCTGGATTGATGACTAAAACCAGAGAAAGTGGTGACACCCCCGCCCCCCCCCTCTTCCCTACCCCATAAACCCCCCTCTTCCCTACCCCATAAACACCCCTCTTCCACCTTTCCCACACTACCTTCCCCCCCCTTCCCCTTCACGACCCCCCTCCCCCCCCTCAGTCCCCCAGTTGACTAACTCCCGAATACCTATGTACTGCTAGGTGACCAGACACATTAGGCGAAAGGAAACGAGCCCAAATCATTTCTGCCCCGCCCGGCGATCGAACACAGGATCCTTGATTGTAAGTTGAGAACGTAGACCACTGTACTACAGGGGCCCGCCTATACATCCCAACAAGGATGCAAACAAAACCGAGTATGTGTACACACACACATGTATATACATGTGTGCATATCGTAACATAGGATAGCGAGTCCACTGTGAAAATGTTGCAGTAGAACAGGACCAAGTTCTCAACTGAACAACACGCTAGAACACCTGTCAGAAGGAAAAGGAAAGTTAAAACTAACACTCACTCTTGGAAGACGCCGGGAATATAATACATTTCTTAATGAACAAATCCACAAGGGGCCGTGACGAGGATTCGAACCTGCGTCCGGGAGCATCCCAGAAACACTGGCCTAATCGACTGAGCTACGACTACGAATCCCTTATGGATTTGTTCATTTGATGCATCACGTTAGTGTGATCTCTGTGTGTAATTTCTTAATGAATTCACACAGAAGTCTAAAAAAAAAACTACCAAGCTGAACCAAGATGTCTTAATTTTTACACAAAAGAAACGTCCGACACTGAGAGGATATCTGAAATCGCAAGAGACCATTGGGTCACTCCGTTGCTACGAGTAAAAGCAATACTCGTACTAGTGGTAAACACAAGTGAAAACCATAGTAATAAGAATGATAGAACATAATAACATGAACTGTAATAACGACCTTTTCACATGCACTATTTACAGAGCCAATAGAGACAAACCCACACTGGTGACACACACACATCCTCGTCACAAGCACCTTGTGAGACACACATGTAGGTCAAGTAGCCGTTATAGAGGAGCTTCCCCTCGCAAGACAGCGCCGCGCCCCGTTTTCTAATTATTCTAGTCCAAAAAGCAGGCTCGACCCTTCAATTATTAATTACGGTAGATGTTACTTGGCTGGATGGAGGTGGGAGAGATGGAGGGAAGGTTAAGGGAGATGAGGAGGGAGGGATAATGGAGAGGGGGAAGGGAGGGATAAGGGTAGGGAGATAAATGGAGAAAGAAGAAGCAAGAGAAAGTGGGGAGGATGGTTGGGGAGGAGTAAGGTCGACGCTGCCTAGTCGACTAAGGCAGCCTCTGGGATCATCCCGGGAGTAAGTTCGAACCCTCATCACGGCCCTTGTGGATTTGTTCATGAGTAAGGTAGTGAGCAAGGTTGGGAGAGGGGAACTGAGAGAGAGAGAGAGAGAGGTCATTAAGAGCGGTAGAGAGGAGAGAGAGTCGAGGAGGGAGATGACCATCATGTTAAGCTCAATACATGACCGTATTGATCCACAATACGCACCTCCACAGATCTCCAGTATCAGCTCTTGATACTGGTAATGGCTCAAAAGGGCCACCACTTACGGGCTATTCATGCCCGTGCCACCTTTTGGATGGCTTAATCTTCATCAATCAATCAATCCGGTGAACGCTCAGTCCTCATCGTGGCGGAGACAGGCGCTAGAGGCACTAATTATCCCCAGGTCTTTGGTGTGTGTGGCTGTAGTGAGAGGTACCCAATTACTGCTGATTGAACATTTAAGGACTGGTACCTAGTCAATCCTCCCTGGGCAGGACTCGAATCCAGACCAGAACTGATGAGGCGCGGGGCGAGTGTGTTACCACTGCGCCAGCAGTTACACGCAACGGTGGTCCTTAAATAAACATTTAAAATGCGACTGATGTAAATTTTCCAGGTGGCAGCAGGTTCTTGGGGAATATTACCCTCTTCCTCACCACTGACTTGGGTTCTATAATGTCTGAGTCTGTCTGTCTGTCCAACCCGTCCTCTTAAAAATAACGTCACTTTGGCTCGTATGCGCGCTATGGCCAAATTTGGACGTAATTTGAAATGAAATCGACTCACAAAAGTGACGTACTGTGGTCCATTTTCGGCAAACGGCCAAAAGCGACGTTCTTTTTTAAGAGGACAAGTTGGTCTGTCTGTCTGTCTCTTCCTTCCATTTCCTCCCCATTCTTCCTATATCGGGGGGTTTTCCACTTTCTCTTCCCCACACATTTCTCGTCCTGTGTTCATGGGTTCACTCACTCCCAGACAACTCATAAACGTACAGCTGTTTTTTTATATATACAGGATTTTCTTTTGTCTTAGCGTATGGTGAGTGTTTTGTATGGTCGATTTGTGTTGTATGGTTTTTTTTTGTCCTTACTGTATGGTTGACGTATCTCTGTCGACTGCCAGTATGCTACTGGTGGTAGGTGTATTAAAGTTGAAATACATTTATTGAGGTTATAAATATATACAAAGGGATGAGGCATATATATATATATATATATATATATATATATATATATATATATATATATATATATATATATATATATATATATATATATATATATATATATATATGGTATTAATTTCATCAACACAAGACAGAACAAGAGGTGGCATTAATAGGGTATTAATACCCTATTAATGCCACCTCACCCCATCCACCTCACTCAAATATATATATATATATATATATATATATATATATATATATATATATATATATATATATATATATTTTGGTAGCAGTCTTTCTTGTAAACATATGTTGTTAAATACTGTATGACCGAAAAAAGTAAGATTAATAATTCGAACACGAATCTTCTCAATATTTCTTATGTTTCTTTTTACTGTCGATGGTAATTGAAAAATCAATTCTCCAAAATTCATTTTTATTTCTTGTCTGACGCGACGCTTGACCGCGTTTCGTAATAACTTATTACATTTTCAAAGACTTTAGTTTACACTCACACAACTGTAACCTGAAAACACGAAACAGAGTTTTACTTATGTTAAACACTTAAACAGCTTGTCTTATATATTTGCATTTGGGTGAGGTGATATGTTGCAACAGTTTTGTATGAGGTGAACAAACTTTTGACCAACACAAGACAGAACACGGTGCAATGGGTATAAATTGGATAAATGAGAGGGAAGAATGGAAGTAACTACAAAGGGCCTATTGGCCCATACTTCCTCTTGATGCTTCTATATTGGTACGGAGTCTTGAAGTGGGTAGAATATAGTTGTGCATTAATTGGCTGTTGATTGCTGGTGTTGACTTCTTGATGTGTAGACACATCAAAAAGTCAACAATACTAGACTGGCCAATATAAGAACTGCCTTTAGAAACTTGTGTAAGGAATCGCTCAGGACCCTTGTATACCACTTATGTCAGACCAATCCTGGAGTATTCAGCTCCAGCCAGGAGTCCATACCTAGTTAAACACAAGACAAAGTTACACAAGACAAAGTTAGAGAAGATTCAGCGGTATGCCACCAGGCTCGTCCCGGAACTGAGAGGAATGAGCTACGAGGAAAGGCTAAAGGAGCTGAACCTCACATCCATGGAAAACAGAAGAGTAAGGGGAGACATGATAACCACCTACAAAATTCTCAGGGGAATTGACAGGGTGGACAAAGACAAACTCTTCAGCACGGGTGGGACACGAAAAAGGGACACAGGTGGAGCTGCCAGATGAGCCACAGAGACGTTAGAAAGAATTTGTTCAGTGTCAGGTTGTTAATAAATGGAATGCATTAGGCAGTGATGTGGTGGAGGCTGACTCCATACACAGTTTCAAGTGTAGATATGATAGAGCCCAGTAGGCTCAGGAATCTGTACACCAGTTGATTGACGGTTGAGAGGCGGGACCAAAGAGCCAGAGCTCAACCCCCGCAAGCACAACTAGGTGAGTTCAGACCATAGTCTCCACAGACCATGGCCCCCCACAGACCATGACCCCCCCAGACCATGACCCCCACAGACCATGGCCCCCCACAGACCATGACCCCCACAGACCATGACCACCACAGACCATGACCCCCACAGACCATGACCCCCACAGACCATGGCCCCCACAGACCATGGCCCCCCACAGACCATGGCCCCCACAGACCATGGCCCCCCACAGACCATGGCCCCCACAGACCATGGCCCCCCACAGACCATGGCCCCCACAGACCATGGCGCCCACAGACCATAACCACCACAGACCATGACCCCCACAGACCATGGCCCCCACAGACCATGGCCCCCCACAGACCATGGCCCCCCACAGACCATGGCCCCCCACAGACCATGGCCCCCACAGACCATGGCCCCCCACAGACCATGGCCCCCCACAGACCATGACCACCACAGACCTTGGCCCCCCACAGACCATGGCCCCCCACAGACCATGGCCCCCCACAGACCATGGCCCCCCACAGACCATGGCCCCCCACAGACCATGGCCCCCCACAGACCATGGCCCCCCACAGACCATGACCCCCCACAGACCATGGCCCCCCACAGACCATGGCCCCCACAGACCATGGCCCCCCCACAGACCATAGCACAACCTGTGCGTCGCATTTTTACCGTCAGGTTACAGGGTGTTACACACCACGTTGCATGATGGCCACAGACATGCAGTGTTAGCAACATACTTCAACACATACGCAACATACCTCAAAACATACGCAACATACCTCAACACATACGCAACATATCTCTCTCTCCCTACCTTCTAAATGACTAACAAACGCTGTGTGATCTATATACACATTCCCCGCACTGTTTCGTATATGGTCTGAACAAGAGCCAACACATCAATGGAGTTTCCAAAAGGTATATATATATATATATATATATAATATACGGTCGTTATATGTACTGTATATAATGTGTACTGTTGTACCACTCAAATGAGGTAGGTATATGTACTGTTATCTTCGGAGAATGGTTTATAATAGGTGACATATTGGGTGATGCATTTTGTAAATACCTTGAGAGACAGTCTCGATCTCAGTTGTGTGAGAGAGAGAGAGAGAGAGAGAGAGAGAGAGAGAGAGAGAGAGAGAGAGAGAGAGAGAGAGAGAGAGAGAGAGAGACAGACAGAGAGACAGAGAGACAGAGAGACAGAGACAGACAGACAGAGACAGACAGACAGACAGACAGACAGACAGACAGACAGACAGACAGACAGACAGACAGACAGACAGACAGACAGACAGAGACAGACACACACACCCACACGGGGGGTTGTGAAAGCTCAGAGTATCTCACAACATTAATTTTTACTCTCCGACCCGGTCTGTTCCCGCGCAATTAACCTGTGGGCGTTGGCGCCAACTGCCGCCCCACCAGACTTCCGCGCCTGCCTCACCTGGCGCCGCCTGCCTCACCTGGCGCCACCTGCCTCACCTGGCGCCACCTGCCTCACCTGGCGCCACCTGCCTCACCTGGCGCCACCTGCCTCGCCCTCACCTGGCGCCGCCTGCCTCACCCCACACCCAGCACCACCTGCCTCACCACACACCCAGCACCACCTGCCTCACCCCACACCCAGCACCACCTGCCTCACCCCACACCCAGCACCACCTGCCTCACCACACACCCAGCACCACCTGCCTCACCCCACACCCAGCACCACCTGCCTCACCACACACCCAGCACCACCTGCCTCACTCCACACCCAGCACCACCTGCCTCACCCACAACCAGCACCACCTGCCTCACCCACACACCCAGCACCACCTGCCTCACCACACACCCAGCACCACCTGCCTCACTCCACACCCAGCATGTATGGGTCCCTTAAACTCAAGACGAGGGCCTGTACATGAGTGACTAAGACATGAGTAACATCCTGGAAGATGAGTGTGAGTTAGTGTTGAGTAATGCAAAGGTGCACGGCGTGAGAGATGAAGATCCGGAGAGATTTGTTATAAGCTCGCGTCATACTGAGGATATCACACTGAGGATATCACACTGAGGATATCACACTGAGGATATCATACTGAGGATATCACACTGAGGATATCGCACTCAGGATATCACGCTGAGGATATCACACTGAGGATATCATACTGAGGATATCATACTGAGGATATCACACTGAGGATATCGCACTCAGGATATCACACTGAGGATATCATACTGAGGATATCAAACTGAGGATATCATACTGAGGATATCACATGAAGGATATCGCACTGAGGATATCACACTGAGGATATCATACAAGAGGATATCATACAAGAGGATATCACACTAGGAGATCATGCAGAGGATATCATACTGAGGATATTACAGAGGATATCACACCGGGGATATCATACTGAGGATATCACACTGAGTATATCACACAGGATATCACACAGAGGATATCATACTGAGGATATCACACTGAGTATATCACACAGAGGATATCATACTGAGGATATCACACTGAGTATATCACACAGAGGATATCATACTCAGGATATCACACAGAGGATATCACACAACAAGACTTCAAAAGAGGAATTTATCTGAATATACCCGAGGGGCTGTGCCATCGTTAGTCACATAGATTGGGACAGGAAGTCGGCGGCTTGTCCAAGGATTCCCCTCGTGTACTCGGCCTCGGGTCATCGAACTCAAGTGGATATACACAATGTAAAATTCTTCACTAGTGTGAACAATCTGTATAATATGGAGACTCGGTCTATAAATATTGTACATCTGGCACACGCTTCACACGCCGCACGACCGCACTAAAACCACAGCAAATTCAGACCACTTTAATATCATATATTTCACTAAACAACATTGAGGGAAAGTTTCAGAAGCCGCATTATCAATTTGACGGAATAATAGTAGTGGTCAGTCTCAGGAGACTATGGAGTTGTGCGCTGGTTGTCGGTCTGGAGTAGCCTCTCCTGGGCGCCAAGGCAGGGTAGGTTGATACGGGGGGGGGCGGGGGGGGGAGAAGCTGTCACCCATGCAGCAGGTTCTCCTCCCTCTCCACGGCGCCGAAAGTCTCCAATGTTGATACGGGGGGGAGAAGCTGTCACCCATGCAGCAGGTTCTCCTCCCTCTCCATGGCGCCGAAAGTCTCCAATGAAAAGGCAAACGCCAATACGATTGGTTCCAGCGCCGTCGCAGGAACTGTCAGAACGAGGTTGACGGCAATAATGAACTGCCTTAGGGGCTCCAGCTCCGGAGTTGACCTCGAAGTTGGTAAAGGAAGACACAGTGACTCCCAACCCGGAGACCGCCGTGGTCGGGGCCGGAGAAGAACCACCCCAGCAAGGGTATGGACGACCTTGTCACTTGTTATATCAGAAGTGATTCAACAAAAGGCTCACAACAGTCACTATACAAGGCACTTTACATCTATGGTGAGTCAGACAGTTACTAGTCTTGCTGCACACCCACCCAACTGGGCGGCAGCTTTACAGTCATGTGCTCCACACCCACCCAACTGGGCGGCAGCTTTACAGTCATGTGCTCCACACCCACCCAACTGGGCGGCAGCTTTACAGTCATGTGCTCCACACCCACCCAACTGGGCGGCAGCTTTACAGTCATGTGCTCCACACCCACCCAACTGGGAGGCAGCTTTACAGTCATGTGCTCCACACCCACCCAACTGGGCGGCAGCTTTACAGTCATGTGCTCCACACCCACCCAACTGGGCGGCAGCTTTACAGACATGTGCATGCATTACCTACAGTTAGCAAATTGTGGATACTTCTCTAAGATTCCCGGCAGTACATCATTATGACTGAAGTACTTACACATTTCTTGGACTCCATTGATGGTGATATCTGCCTCACACCGTTGCTCCTCGTATCACACACAGTATCACAAAACAGTTCCTCGTCATCTCTCGATGGTGACACAAAAATCACCATGAAAATGACCTCAGTGGAAGAGAGAGAAGTTCTTCCATCGGTCACCAACAAAGCCTTCCAATGGGCAAGGGAAAATAACAGAGTATTTACCGGTGATACATTAAAATTTACCAAGAAAAAACTAAGATTTTAAATGAAGAATAGAACGCAATAGGCTTTGGGAATCTTATAAAGAGGAGCGACCGCGTCAAACACCTTGGAATAACAATGTCACAAGACCTAACGTTTCGAAATCACATCACAACAATCATCAACAACCAGGACAATGATAAGCTAGATAAGGAGAACCTTATGAACGAGGGATGGCACACCACTGGTGGCACTCTCCACACACCACTGGTGGCACTCCTCACCACTGGTGCCATCTCGTACGGTATATACTGTTCAGTCCCCGCGTCTCCTTCAGAGTAAGCGAGATCGCAGGAAAATCTAAAGAACCTTTACTGCTCGCACCTATCAATTAATAAAGCTTTTAAATGGCTGGGAATATCTATATGTTCTCAAATTGTGCTTTGTGCTAGGAGTTCTGTGTACTAGTAGTGCTGTGTGCTAGGAGTGCTTTGTGCTAGGAGTGCTGTTCACTAGGAGTGCTTTGTGCTAGGAGTGCTGTGTACTAGTAGTGCTGTGTGCTAGGAGTGCTTTGTGCTAGGAGTGCTGTTCACTAGGAGTGCTTTGTGCTAGGAGTGCTGTTCACTAGGAGTGCTTTATGCTAGGAGTGCTGTGTACTAGGTAGGAGTGCTGTGTACTAGGCGTGAGGTGCACTAGCGGTGAGGTGAGTGAGTTCATCTCCCTCTCAGGACAGGTGAGGTATGACAGATGAGTCCCACCCTTCTGTGGGCTGGAGGCTGCGTGATCTGCGCCGCCACCCCCTACACCTAATACCTTTCCTCCAGCACCAGGATAGCGCCTGGTAGGTGTGGGGGAAGGCATGGAGGAGTGGCTGGAGGGATAGGTGGAAGGGGAATGAGAGAGAGGAGGGGAATAGGTGGAAGAGGCGGTAGGGTGTAGTGAGGGCGGTGGCCAGTAGGTGGGAGGAGCGCGAGGGCGCGCACGCACACCCCGCCCACACAAGTCATACCGTATCTCTCCGGCAGATCATCTTTCCATATTCATTTTTCTTTATAAACCAAACTGTTGCTCTGATGGTCAAATTACCAGCTATAATGCCATACTTTTGTTCCATAACCGAACTTGAAAGACTGAGTATTTTATTCAAATGTTCGGCGTTACGATTTTCGAAAAATTATCAAAATAAATTACGCGCGCTGCTGAGAAGTCAAAAAGTTTTATAGTAAGTTAATTAAGAGGAGTATAAACCCAGTATTCACCTTATGGTTCCTACAGACACACTCAGTAACTCGTAGTCTCAAAATGGTAGCGAGTGTCTGAGGTAAATACTGAACTAAAGGCGTATAGAGTAGAGAAGCCTACTCGATATTAGAAGCCTACTACTTTAAGACGTCAAAATATTGTTTTGTAATTAATTTTTTTTTTACATTTACGTTGCTTACGTGTTCGGGTTCAACTTACTGTCAAGAGGAATTATATTGTCTTGTGTTTACTGTAGTGCTCTTGCTTGCTCGCTGTCATATGAAACAACTTACATAGTTATATACACACAATGAAGACACAGCAACGTGATACATCTATGATCAAATATTTGGGGTAGGACGGTGGTATCGAACTCTCGTCCTGGGTCTCCCCCAGCTCTAAAGCTTTTCATCATTGTATAATATCTTCCGTTTGTGCTTCTCTTCCTCGCCCGATGGCTCAGCTGTCGTCCAGGCGGGAATTTGGTTTCTTTCGATATTATCTCTCGAATGACAGTGTTTTCACCTTTAATAGACTCAACAGCTTATATACGGCAACAATACTGTTGATTCTGGCGGGTATGGTTGGCTGTTGTGTCTGGCACGGGCACGGATGGGAGTGATTGATGAAGATTAAGCCACCCAAGAGATGGCACGGGCATGAATAGCCCATAAGTGGTAATTTTTTTTTAACTGAATGTGAATTGTGCATCACAGTAACAAGGGAAGGGGGAAGGGAATTATCAGAAAGAAGCACCAAGCCATTACGACTATATAGCACTTGGAAGGGGGCCAGTATAATGATTTGGGATGGGACGGGGGGGGGGGGGAAGGAAAGGAATGGTGCCCAACCACTTGTGGACGGTCGGGGATTGAACACCGACCTGCATGAAGCGAGACCGTCGCTCTACCGTCCAGCCCAAGTGGTTGGTTATCGCGAATAACCGAACCCAATTACAGGCTCACTATAGCCCGTGCTACATGGACATTTCAATCTAAGTATCTTGATCTTGAGGTTATCTTGAGATGATTTCGGGGCTTTAGTGTCCCCGCGGCCCGGTCCTCGACCAGGCCTCCACCCCCAGGAAGCAGCCCGTGACAGCTGACTAACACCCAGGTACCTATTTTACTGCTAGGTAACAGGGGCATAGGGTGAAAGAAACCTTGCCCATTGTTTCTCGCCGGCGCCTGGGATCGAACCCAGGACCACAAGTCCCGCGTGCTGTCCGCTCGGCCGACTGGCTCCCTAAAGTAGCTAAATAAGTAGCTAAATTTAAAACAACAACATGGAGTGAATGTGATCTTTGGTGGTGACCAGAGGTGTGGCACCACGACTCACTGTGAGTCCCCTCGCTACCCGCACCACAACCTTCCATGGAGAATAGTTCACCATCATTTGTGGTGGTCTTGTGCACACTTTACAACACCAGGGAGAAAGCGTGTGGCGATGAAGTAGGTAGCAGCAGGGTCACGTTTAATGTGAAATTGAAATGTGTGTGTTTATTATATGTATTAATATCTGTGTCTGCATAATTGACCTATTAGCTCTTGGATCCCGCCTTTCTAACTGATCTATTTATTATTATGTCTGCTACATATATTTTTCTCTAACACACGCACACACTTTTATGCGTGTAGTTATGATAGAGCCCAATAGGCTCAGGAATCTGTACACCAGTTGATTGACAGTTGAGAGACGGGACCAAAGAGCAAAAGCTCAACTCCCCGTAAGCACAACGAGATAAGTACAACTAGGTGAGTACACACACACATCTCCAGGATGCAACCCGTAGCAGCTGTCGAACTCCCAGGTACCTATTTGCTGGTAGGTGAACAGACACATCAGGTGAAACAAAATTGTTTCTACCTCGCCCAGGAATCAAACCCGGGCCCTTAGGACTACGATCCCCAAACGTTCTCCACTCGTGTGTGTACTCACCTAGTTGTGCTTGCGGGGGTTGAGCTTCGGCCCTTTGGTCCCGCCTCTCAACTGTCAATCAACTGGTGTACAGATTCCTGAGGCTACTGGGCTCTATCATATCTACATCTGAAACTGTGTATGGAGTCAGCCTCCACCACATCACTTCCTAATGCATTCCATTTGTTAACTACTCTAACACTAAAATCTTCTTTCTAATATCTCTATGACTCATCTGGATACTCACTTTCCACCTGTGTCTCCTAGTGCGTGTGCCCCTTGTGTTAAATATATTGTTTATCAACCCTGTCAATTCCTCTGAAAAGCTTGTATGTGGTGATCATGTCTCCTCTAACTCTTCTTTCTTCCAGCGACGTGAGGTTTAGTTCCCGTAGTCTCTCCTCGTAGCTCATACCTCTCGGCTCGGAGACTAGTCTGGTGGCATACCTCTAAACCTTGTTCAATTTAGTCTTGTGCGTGACGAGATATGACTCCATGACGCACCCCATCATGGAGTATGCATGCTGGAGTTGTGTGTGTGTGTGTGTGTGTGTGTGTGTGTGTGTGTGTGTGTGTGTGTGTGTGTGTGTGTGTGTGTGTGTGTGTGTGTGTGTGTGTGTGTGTGTGCGTGTGTGTGTGTGCGTGCGTGCGCGCGCGCCCAACAAGTGGACTGAAAGTAATATAAAGTGACATTGTTATTTAAGATTCGCTACTTGGAACAAAAAGTTCCAAGTAGCACGGGCTATGGTGAGCCCGTAGTGGACATATAAGGTGACGTAGCGTAAAGACAGGTAAGCATGGTGGGCAGCCTTTCGCTAGCCTCTGTCCCACTTGCCGCTAATGATACACAAATGTATACAACGACGAAAACAATTTCAACGGTAACGTAATATAGGCAACGGAAAAGTCACACAGGCAACGGGAAAGTCACACAGGCAACGGGAAAGTCGTACAGTCAACAGGAAAGTCGTACAGTCAACAGGAAAGTCACAGTCAACGGGAAAGTCGTACAGTCAACGGGAAAGTCGTACAGTCAACGGGAAAGTCGTACAGTCAACAGGAAAGTCGTACAGTCAACAGGAAAGTCGTACAGTCAACAGGAAAGTCATACAGTCAACGGGAAAGTCGTACAGTCAACGGGAAAGTCGTACAGTCAACGGGAAAGTCGTACAGTCAATGGGAAAGTCATACAGTCAACGGGAAAGTCGTACAGTCAACGGGAAAGTCGTACAGTCAACGGGAAAGTCATACAGTCAACGGGAAAGTCGTACAGTCAATGGGAAAGTCATACAGTCAACGGGAAAGTCGTACAGTCAACGGGAAAGTCGTACAGTCAACGGGAAAGTCGTACAGTCAACGGGAAAGTCGTACAGTCAACGGGAAAGTCGTACAGTCAACGGGAAAGTCGTACAGTCAATGGGAAAGTCATACAGTCAACGGGAAAGTCATACAGTCAATGAAATACTACTACTAATAGATCTGCAGAATAAATTCCACACACACACACTAGGGGGAAATAGTACAAATAAATGAACTGAGAGTGATGCGTTTTTAGTTTAAACTGTTAACATACTATAAGAGTGTAATTGCTTAGAGGTAAGAGAAAACTATTATAATGGTGTAATTGATGTTTTTGTCGTGATTTAAAAAGCGCAACACAGGCAATTATTGCGGGCAACACCACTGGGTCCCGAATCTGTTTTTTGGTGTCATGATGAGAGCAGAGAGAAAACGGATAACAGAAAATGGATATGGAAAGTCGAATAATAATTTTAAAAAGAAAAAATAAATGTTAACAATAAGAATAGTAAGAAAATAGTAAATAATAAATTAAACAAATTAATGAGAAACTCTGTGAGTAAGTTTACGAGAAAGTTAGAAACAAATATCTAAAGTATTAATATAAACACCTCAGAACTGATGTGAATTTTTCTTAGGTAACTTACTAAGGTCACTTAAGATAGTATATTATCGTATACTATAGTATATATAAGATAGTATTAATGTAGTCATAAATAATATGATATCTTTATGTTCGGCGCTTATTGGTTTGTCAAGAAGCCAGTCCCACGACCGTAATAACCTCTAAGAGATAGATATGTCATAAGCCCAGGACAAGAAACAAAAGTTATATAATACGGTATACCTCAAAACTGATACGGTCAACTCAAAGAGATCGAAGCTTGAGCCAGGAATGTCCCCGAACACCGTCAATCAAGTGAAAGTTGTGGCGTTCGAACACCAATAAAAGTTAAATCCTTAGCATGAAAATATTGCAGTCAGTACACACGAAAACTGTCAACTTTCACTCTCCCCCCCCCCCACTCCCCATTCTGGAAACTCCCGCCTTCCCCCCCCCCCCACTCCCCATTCTGGAAACTCCCGCCCTCCCCCCCCCCCCAACACTTCCCATATCTCCCCATTCCTGTGATCTACCTATTTACCTATTACCCTCTTATATCTACCTGCATACCGTTCCACCTACCCACGTGTCCACCTGAACACAGACCCATCTCCCTACCTAACCATTCCGGACGTGCGAGAAGTAATGGTATAGCCGGATATTCCTTGAAAGGTGTTGCAAGGAGAAAGGGAAGAATTTGAAACTCATTTAACTGCTTACTCCCTTCCCTTCCCATCCATTGCGGTTCTCACACCCTTCCGTTCCCCATTCCTCTCCCATCTTTTCACTCGGCATAATGAAAGCGTGACACAGGTTGGCGGTTTATTAGGCTTCGTGGGAATAGGTTCTAAATCCTGAGAAACGTATGTACCCCCTCTATCCATACTTACACAGTTACACACAGAACACAGTTAACTTAACCCTAACGAAAATGTGACATAGAATGTTGTATTTTTACACATGATGTGGTGTGTGACGTCATTATGAGGACATATTGTACAGATCGGCACAGGTTTCAGACCATCATACTTCATGGTATGATGCCCCGGCAAAAGAAAACGGATGTTACGTTGGTAACTTTCCCAGCAGCTTGTATAGAAACTATAATGAGGGATGAGAAGTCTTTTGTGGGACTTTAATGGCACTGTTGGGGGGGAGTGCCAGGGTGAAAGGTGAAGTAGTGTGGACTTTTATTTACATGTATTTACCTGTGGCCTCGATAGAACCATTTTGCGGATGACATTCGGATGACATTTGACATGACGGATGACATTTGAATTGCCTCAAATTCTTGAGGCAATTCACATAAGAATAGAGCGACCTACCATGAACACCCAAATCACGGAACTATTTACTCTACCCACCATGAGAGTAAGGACAAGACAAGAACATATCGATGCCAACACAGAAGACAATGTCGAACATAACAGGCCAATTACACTGGATTAAACTTTGTGTTTGGATAGGAGATGCCTCGTATGGGCCAATACGCCTTCTGCAGCCTCTATGTTTCACCTCACTTATGTATCCCCCCATGTTTTTCACCTTCATTGTATTATCACCTGACCTAATGCGGGTATAAAATCAACTAGTATTGTAAGATCTGTTCACTTGAGAATGAACCATGGAGGTTCGAAACGTCGTGCAAATTATACAAATAAGTGTAATACACTCTATAGTAATTCACTTCTTTTCTTCACCTTAAAAGTACGAAAATGAGTTTTGGAGAACTCCTATTTCAATTAAGCCCTGATGCTAAGAAAATAGTTAGAGGGATAGAAGCCCTAAACCAGAAAATAATAAATACAGAATATGCGGTCATATTCAATGAAACATATATATATATATATATATATATATATATATATATATATATATATATATATATATATATATATATATATATATATATATATATATTTATTTATTTATATATTTATATACACGAAAGTACTTAAGGAAATTCCTGTTTCAATTCTTCCTCCGTGGTCTGACACTGTCACTTTTTCATCACGTGTTAATTTTCGTGATTTGCACACATTTCATTAATGTGTCGAGGGACAGGCAGGCAGGCAGTTTATAATGCAGTACTTGTTAGTCTTATATTAAGGTCCCCGCAAGGTCGAATTACTGACTCTCCCCATAGTAACAAGCTGACTAACTCCTGGGTACCCATTTACTGTTAGGTGGACAGGGGGGGCATTAGGTGATGGGAAACGCGAACAGCCATTTCTGTCCCGCCCAGGATTCGAACCCTGAATTATCGATTGAGAGTCGAGAACGATTAAGTCCCTGTACTACCGGAACCAATAAAGATCCACGAACAAAATATCGAATAATGGAAGTGGAATCATTAACTTATCTCTCGTTCTTGGAATGTACTACATATTCAATTGGTTATAAATAGGAGGTGGTTATATTGGTGGTTATAAATAGGAGCTGCCTCGTATGGGCCAATAGGCCTTCTGCAGTTGCCTTTGTTCTTATGTTCTTAATTATTCTTTACACAATTTTATACCTATTACAAAACTTACCAATTATTTAACTATCTAATTCATATAATCCTGGATTTACATTAATATTCTCTAATTCACTACTTTTTATATATAAAGATTCAACAATAGTTCTTTCAGTAACTGATTTACACTTATTACTGACTTGGCGCTTTCCCCTGAAAGTTCCCTCCCTCCACAGTGTTGCATGAAATAGTTCAGTCAAATGAATGATTACAATCCCGTAAGTGAACGAACAATACATTGTACTCTTGAGCTGTTCTTATACTATATTTGTGTTCTTTTTATTCTCTGGTCATGATGTTTACCTTTAGGCCAACATAGAACGTATTACAATCTTCACGTGGAATTTTATACACACACATCCATTACAACTACCTGGGGAATTTGTAATGTGTTTCTTATGATATCAAGATTCCAAAATGCTTCATTGATATTAAATCGTTTTAGTAATTTAGGAATTTCGATGAAGTTATCATGGTAGAATTATTGTAGTTTAAATATTTAATTCTTCTTTCTTTTTTAAATCAAAGTGTTATGAGCAATTTGGCCGCTCTATCAATAAATGAATTATGGCATTTTAAGTTAAAACCTAGACTATATTTGGCACTAATTTCATAATCTATGAACTCAGGATTACATATCCGTAGAACATACAAGCTGTATATTCTGTGTTTCTCAGGGATCTAAGGACATGTAGTCCTGAGTTTATAAATGACGAAATAAAGTGCCATTAGTGCACTAATTAGTATATTAGTGCCGTGTCAGTTTGTATAGCCTGATCCCTCGGAACTTGCTAGACAACCTCGTAATATGGACATGCTGGAGGTTAGGCTGTTCTTTGGCCTTGATAACTGTCATTCTCGCATTACACACACAGGAGATCCACAAAGAACTACTTACACTCTTAATTCCCATGTGCTCCTTCCTTGATCGTCTATATAAATGTTTTGATCACTTTCTTTTCTCTGTTTCCTCATTGCTTGTTTTCAGTTTTCTCCTCTTAGCATTGTCGGCAGTTATCGTACCGCATGGCATGCATTTACTGTTCGAAACTATCTTATCTCTGGACGGGGTTTTTGGGTGTTGTAAATCATCATACCTTGTGGTCTGTGTTTACTGTTGGAAATTATCATAGCTGTGCGTACGTGTCCGTATCGTAGTACAGATCAGTAGAGCACACATTATGAGAGAGAAACGTCGTCACGCTCTTATAGTGATTTTCTTACGGCGAGGGAGGCTCCCATGACTCTTAGGGCTGGTTGATTTGTGTCCATTGACATCCTCTTCCCTACCAACCCCCCGAGGGGCTGGCAATGTTCACTTCTCGACTCTCATTTGACAAAGTTCAATCAAACATCCTGAAGCCATCATCAACCCTAAAAGTACGGAGAAACACTGAATCACAGAGCATCGCGCAGCCTAAGTATTAAAAGGCAGTAGGCTATTCAAATATAATGAAAGAATATAGAATGCTTTGGTTATTAATAAATTATCAAGCAGTTCATTATCATCTTGGCTGTTGAAAATCTCTACACCTACAGTCTACATGGTACGTTCTCCACTCACAATCAGGAATTCCGGGTTCGAATCTCAGGCGGGACAAACGGCTCAGCGTGTTTCCTGTCATCTAATGCATCTCTTCACCTAGCAGTAAATAGGTACCCGGGAGTTAAGTCAGCTTTTGAGGCTGCATCCTAGGGAGGGTCAGTAATTCGACCTAGGGAGGGACCTCGATATAAACCAAATATGTATATATATATATATATATATATATATATATATATATATATATATATATATATATATATATATATATATATATGTCGTACCTAATAGCCAGAACGCACTTCTCAGCCTACTATGCAAGGCCCGATTTGCCTAATAAGCCAAATTTTCCTGAATTAATATATTTTCTCTAATCTTTTTCTTATGAAATGATAAAGCTACCCATTTCATTATGTATGAGGTCAACTTGTTTTTATTGGAGTTAAAATTAACGTAGATATATGACCGAACCTAACCAACCCTACCTAACCTAACCTAACCTATCTTTATAGGTTAGGTTGGGTTAGGTAGCCGAAAAAGTTAGGTTAGGTTAGGTTAGGTAGGTTAGGTGGTCGAAAAACAAATAATTCATGAAAACTTGGCTTATTAGGCAAATCGGGCCCTGCATAGTAGGCTGAGAAGTGCGTTCTGGCTATTAGGTACGACATATATATATATATATATATATATATATATATATATATATATATATATATATATGTGTGTATATCACGAAAATAAACACGTGATTAAGAATGTGACAATGTCAGACCACGGAGGAAAAATGAAACAGGAAATTTCCTTAAGTACTTTCGTATATTAAATACATCTTCAGAAGGTGAAGATGTATTTAATATACATCTTCACACTTAGTAGCCAGAACGCACTTCTCAGCCTACTATGCAAGGCCCGATTTGCCTAATAAGCCAAGTTTTCATGAATTAATTGTTTTTCGACTACCTAACCTACCTAACCTAACCTAACCTATCTTTTTCAGCTACCCAACCCAAACTAATCTATAAAGATTGGTTAGGTTAGGTTAGGTAGGGTTGGTTAGGTTCGGTCATATATCTACGTTAATTTTAAGTTAAATAAAAAAAAATTGACCTCATACATAATGAAATGGGTAGCTTTACCATTTCGTAAGAAAAAAATTAGAGAAAATATATTAATTCAGGAAAACTTGGCTTATTAGGCAAATCGGGCCTTGCATAGTAGGCCGAGAAGTGCGTTCTGGCTACTAGGTACGACATATATATATATATATATATATATATATATATATATATACATATATATATATATATATATATATATATATATATATATGTAGCAGTGAGAGCCTGGGGGAGAGTGCAGTGTCAGGTCCACCTTTCACACACGCTTACTCTAATGTGTTGCAAATTGTTGAATCATATAAATTCAGTCGACCACTCTACCACTGAACAACCGGCCGGCGCCTGGGGTACTACCCCCCCTCCCCACCCCCCCAGCCCTGGGCTGTAAGCCACTGACCACGGGGGGGCACAGACTAGGCGTCATAGACCATGGGGCACAGACTAGGGGTCATAGACCATGGGGCACAGACTAGGGGTCATAGACCATGGGGCACAGACTAGGGGTCATAGACCATGGGGCACAGACTAGGGGTCATAGACCATGGGGCACAGACTAGGGGTCATAGACCATGGGGCACAGACTAGGGGTCATAGACCATGGGGCACAGACTAGGGGTCATAGACTGTGGGGCACAGACTAGGCGTCATAGACCATGGGGCACAGATTAGGGGTCATAGACCATGGGGCACAGACTAGGGGTCATAGACCATGGGGCACAGACTAGGGGTCATAGACCGTGGGGCACAGACTAGGCGTCATAGACCATGGGGCACAGACTAGGGGTCATAGACCATGGGGCACAGACTAGGGGTCATAGACCGTGGGGCACAGACTAGGGGTCATAGACCATGGGGCACAGACTAGGGGTCATAGACCATGGGGCACAGACTAGGGGTCATAGACCATGGGGCACAGACTAGGGGTCATAGACCATGGGGCACAGACTAGGGGTCATAGACCGTGGGGCACAGACTAGGGGTCATAGACCATGGGGCACAGACTAGGGGTCATAGACCATGGGGCACAGACTAGGGGTCATAGACCATGGGGCACAGACTAGGGGTCATAGACCATGGGGCACAGACTAGGGGTCATAGACCATGGGGCACAGACTAGGGGTCATAGACCATGGGGCACAGACTAGGGGTCATAGACCATGGGGCACAGACTAGGGGTCATAGACCATGGGGCACAGACTAGGGGTCATAGACCGTGGGGCACAGACTAGGCGTCATAGACCATGGGGCACAGACTAGGGGTCATAGACCATGGGGCACAGACTAGGGGTCATAGACCGTGGGGCACAGACTAGGGGTCATAGACCATGGGGCACAGACTAGGGGTCATAGACCATGGGGCACAGACTAGGGGTCATAGACCATGGGGCACAGACTAGGGGTCATAGACCATGGGGCACAGACTAGGGGTCATAGACCGTGGGGCACAGACTAGGGGTCATAGACCATGGGGCACAGACTAGGGGTCATAGACCATGGGGCACAGACTAGGGGTCATAGACCATGGGGCACAGACTAGGGGTCATAGACCATGGGGCACAGACTAGGGGTCATAGACCATGGGGCACAGACTAGGGGTCATAGACCATGGGGCACAGACTAGGGGTCATAGACCATGGGGCACAGACTAGGGGTCATAGACCATGGGGCACAGACTAGGGGTCATAGACCATGGGGCACAGACTAGGGGTCATAGACCATGGGGCACAGACTAGGGGTCATAGACCATGGGGCACAGACTAGGGGTCATAGACCATGGGGCACAGACTAGGGGTCATAGACCATGGGGCACAGACTAGGGGTCATAGACCATGGGGCACAGACTAGGGGTCATAGACCATGGGGCACAGACTAGGGGTCATAGACCATGGGGCACAGATTCAGTATAACACAAGCTAAGGTTAAACAAACCGATGTGTTGCAGCCCAAGAAATAAGACATGGCCATATAGAAAAAAAAGTAACACAAAGGAAGACAAAGGAAAAGAAGGGATCACAAAATTTGTAACACAAAAGACAACTTAAGGCAACATGTATCACAATATCTGCCAAGCTTTAGTGGAGGCACTGTGTGAGGCACTGTGTGAGGCACTGTGTGAGGCACTGTGTGAGGCACTGTGTGAGGCACTGTGTGAGACACTGTGTGAGGCACTGTGTGAGGCACTGTGTGAGGCACTGTGTGAGGCACTGTGTGAGGCACTGTGTGAGGCACTGTGTGAGGCGAGATACCAACTCCCATATTAAGGTGTTATAGATCCCTTACGGTTAAAATCTTTCATTTTCGTGTGTGTGTGTGTGTGTGTGTTTAGCCCTAATTACCTCGTGTGTGTTGGTAATTAATAATACAGTTTCTTCTTTATTTCAGATAAAATACATCGCAAAGATATAGAGTTGTATGTATGTATGTACTAGTACCTTAGTCTATTTCTACCCCTCTAATTATACCAGTACAGTAGATAGTTGTAATTCATATTCTATGGAGCAAATAGTTGATAAAGGAACATTCTGGATAACCCGCGCGCGCGCCTCTGGCCAAAGTTAAGGCCAGACTGAACAAACTCCACCCAAGTACTTTCTCTTCTATCTTTGAACAAGATTGGCCAAAGAAATGCGGAAAATTGTTTTGATACAGTTTGAGGTGTGAGAGATGGCTGGAGGTGTCGTGATGGCTGGAGGTGTTGTGATGGCTGGAGGTGTCGTGATGGCTGGAGGTGTTGTGAAACTGTGACGAAGGCTGCCACAACCCCCCCCCCCCCCCCCACCGGCTACACCAAATTTTATTTTGACTCGACCTTGGGCTGGACGGTAGAGCGACGGTCTCGCGTCATCCAGGTTGGCGTTCAATCCCCGAACATCCACAAGTGGTTGGGCACCATTCCTTCCCACCGTCCCATCCCAAATCGTTATTCTGATCCATTCCCATTGCTATATAGTCGTAATGGCTTGGCGCAGATAGTGACCATTTGGTCACTATTTGGTCGGGGAGACATCTCCCGTCACGCAGGGTGCAGTCGCGCCTCCACAGATCTCCAGTTTGTGCTCTTGATACTGGTAATGGCTCAAAAGGGCCACCACTTACGGGCTATTCATGCCCGTGCCACCTTTTGGGTGGCTTAATCTTCATCAATCAATCATGAGATAGTGTCTTCCTACCCCAGACCCGTGTTCTCGCTCCTTCTCACATGCTTAACCAGGTTTGGTTAATGTTTTGTATTTTATTTCTCTCGAAGAAAATGTTGCTAGACATGATTACCTTTAGGCAGAACACAAGGTAACCTTAACCACGGGGGGGAGGAGTGGTAACACGGTGTACTGAGGGGGGACATTAAGCACTTGGAGGAGGAGGGGGGGGAGGGCAGTGTTCTGAAGGGTGGAACTTTAATCACGTGAGAAAGTGGCACCATTGTAATTTTCCCTGCATAGTTATGGGGTCAATGCACGGGGTCAAGGGTGGTTGTGGACACACCCAGAACCTTATTACAGTCCTTCTGTAAGAACGATTCTACACAAAATTAAATGTAAATAAATAAATTCAAAACACAACAGTAAATGACAATTTACAATTAATATGAAACGAACCTGCCCGAAGAACTATGCGTGTCAGTGGCTTAGCAAGAATGTAAGAACACAAATGTTCTCTCACAAACTCAGTGTATATTCTTGTATATAAATAAATATACAAGTCCCTCCTGATTCTTACCATACATCATACTTGGTCTTACCTGTGGAATTATTCACTAGTTACTAGTGTACTCTGCGCAGGCCAAGAGCCTGCTTCTTTATTGAACTACACGTCGCGTAACTATCGAACTACTTGTCGCCATAGTAACACTGAGGCTAGTTAATCACTCGTACACTAGCGACGGGATTTTTCTTGCACTAAAATACCAAGCTATAATATAAAAGAAAAGTTGCCCTTAGGGGAGCACCGTCCGTGAAGACTATAGTGCTAGTCTAGTAGCCCTGGGCTTTGGACGAGGAATGTCATTCCACCTCATAACACAAGCATTTGTGCAAAAGCGAACGCAGTCTGACGCACGAACGCGGGTATGGCAGTGACCTGTAGCGGCGACCACCTCACACTCCCTCGAGTCATGAAGAGGTGGACCTCGACAGGGTCTCTCTCATCACCGAGGCTGCAACACCACCACCTCCAGTCAGGTCTTAAAGGGCTGAGGCAGCTTAAGAAATGTCCTGACGCGCTTCCTGTTGTGATTGACGCAAGTCTTGCTTCAACACGACACATCCGGTAAATGTACCCCAGAACGGTGCCCCGTTGAAACGCCTCAATCCTGTCAATGAACTCCTGTTACTCAAAATATTAGCTAGGTGACAGTTCCTCGTTGTTGTTGTCATAGATTTAGCTACTCAGAACAAGTTCCAAGTAGCACGGGCTATGGTGAGCCCGTAACTTACCTGGCACAGGAGCGGGGCAAGTAGCAAGGGCTATGGTGAGCCCGTAGTGGACTTACCTGGCACAGGAGCGGTGAGTTCCTCGTGTCAATTAGTAACAATGTAGGGAGAGGTCAGAGGAGGGGGAGGGACTGAGGCGGGCACAATCGGCTCACACATATTGGCATGGGGTTCGATTCCCAGGTTGGGCAGATAAGATGTAAGCACATTTGTCTCAAGTGTTTGCAAGGTAGCGACCATTGTGCCGTCTCCTCCCTCCCTTTCAGCATTGAAAGTTAAACAAAAATCATTTATTTCTATTCCTATAAAGTTATTTATAGACAAAATACGTGTAAATCGCGGGAAATATAACCAAAAATATATAATTATCATAGTTACCTGAAGAGCCAATGGCCTGCCACCGCTGTATTTGACCGCCACTCAAAATAGTTACGTAGTCAGTCTACTGTTTGTGTATCTTCGTGCAGCCCAATTATCATCACAAACAACACAAATACCTTGTTAGAGTACCAGCCCGGGTCATCTGGAGGTCGCAGCAACTCGTGACATGCTCTCACCTCAGAGACTCTAGGGGCACTGAGGACCTACATCATTGTTCATAGTGGACGCTCTAGACCCAGAGACCACTGGCGGTCAGCTACTCAACTACATATCTGCCCTCTACATAAATATATATTCCTGCTTACACAAAGGCCGTCCTGATCGCCCTTCATGCTAATTCAACGCAACAAATCAATTAATTAATTGAGTATTACGCCATGTTCATGCAGTGAGCCGCCACCGTAACGCAAGCCTGGCTAGAATTAAGGGTCACGCTTAGCAAGGTTACGCTAGGATCATGGTGTGTGTGTGTGTGTGTGTGTGTATGTGTGTGTACTCCCCCATTTGTGCTTGTGGGGGTTGAGCTTTGGCTCTGTGGTCCCGCCTCTCAACTGTCAACCAACTGGTGTACAGATTCCTGAGCCTACTGGGCTCTGTCATATCTGCATTTGAAACTGTGTATGGAGTCAGCCTCCACCACATCACTGCCTAATGCATTCCATCCGTTAACTACTCTGACACTGAAAAGGTTCCTTCTAACGTCTCTGTATGTATGTGTGTGAATGTGTGTGTGTGTGTGTGTGTGTGTGTGTACTCACCTATATGTACTCACCTATATGTGCTTGCAGGATCGAGCATTGACTCTTGGATCCCGCCTTTCTAGCTATCGGTTGTTTACAGCAATGACTCCTGTCCCATTTCCCTATCATACCTAGTTTTAAAAGTATGAATAGTATTTGCTTCCACAACCTGTTCCCCAAGTGCATTCCATTTTTCTACTACTCTCACGCTAAAAGAAAACTTCCTAACATCTCTGTGACTCATCTGAGTTTCCAGTTTCCACCCATGTCCCCTCGTTCTGTTATTATTACGTGTGAACATTTCATCTATTTCCACTTTATCAATTCCCCTGAGTATTTTATATGTCCCTATCATATCTCCTCTCTCCCTTCTTCTCTCTAGTGTCGTTAGGTTCAGTTCCTTCAGCCGCTCTTCATATCCCATCCCTCGTAACTCTGGGACAAGCCTCGTCGCAAACTGTGTGTGTGTGTGTGTGTGTGTGTGTGTGTGTGTGTGTGTGTGTGTGTGTGTGTGTGTGTGTGTGTGTGTGTGTGTGTGTGTGTGAGGAAGGTATAGGAGGGGGAGTGTATGGGTAGGGAAAGGGGGGAAGTGTGTGTGTGTGTGGAAGGTGTAAATGTGTGTTGAGGGAGACGGAGTGTGAGTGTCTCGGTGGTCGGGGCACAATACTGGGCGTTTCTCTCAATTGTTCAATAAATGCTGTAGAGAACCTTTTAAAAGCACCGTGAGTGCAGTCACTATATTTTTTCAAACACTTCTATTGTTGCTTTTCTGCTCTTCCAAGGTTTTGGCTTTGTGTGTGTGGGATGGGTGGGATGCAGATCCTCCCGTCGAGGTCGAGAGATCACTGAAGGAGTGCAAATCACCCTCAAGGCACGAGCTTAACTTGCCACCATGGCCACAGATGGCGCTCACAGTTGGTACACGGATTTAATTATTTATATAAAAGAAGGAACATTGGGTTGTGAGAGTATATAACATTCTGATATTGTTGCAAAGCCACTAACGCGAACAGCGTTTCGGGCAACACTCCGTCTAAATGTTGGAGGATTGGCGAGGTAAGTGTTCCCTGTTAACTTTTAACTCCATATGTATTGGACACGAATTCAGAACTGTAACAACGACTCCTCGTCGGGATTGTTTATTTTTATATATTTATATTAAAAAAATAGAAGAATAGATGAAGTCAAAAAGAGTGCAGATTGTATTTTGTCTAGCTGTGGTCACAGCTAGACAAAATACAATCTGTCTGGAGGTGGCGGCGTTGCCAGGCGTGGTCTGGAGGTGGCGGCGTTGCCAGGCGTGGTCTGGAGGTGGTAGCGCTGCCAGGCGTGGTCTGGAGGTGGCGGCGTTGCCAGGCGTGGTCTGGAGGTGGCGGCGCTGCCAGGCGTGGTCTGGAGGTGGCGGCGTTGCCAGGCGTGGTCTCGAGGTGGCGGCGTTGCCAGGCGTGGTCTGGAGGTGGCGGCGCTGCCAGGCGTGGTCTGGAGGTGGCGGCGCTGCCAGGCGTGGTCTGGAGGTGGCGGCGTTGCCAGGCGTGGTCTGGAGGTGGCGGCGCTGCCAGGCGTGGTCTGGAGGTGGCGGCGTTGCCAGGCGTGGTCTGGAGGTGGCGGCGCTGCCAGGCGTGGTCTGGAGGTGGCGGCGTTGCCAGGCGTGGTCTGGAGGTGGCGGCGCTGCCAGGCGTGGTCTCGAGGTGGAAGCGCTGCCAGGCGTGGTCTGGAGGTGGCAGCGCTGCCAGGCGTGGTCTGGAGGTGGCAGCGCTGCCAGGCGTGGTCTGGAGGTGGCAGCGCTGCCAGGCGTGGTCTGGAGGTGGCGGCGCTGCCAGGCGTGGTCTGGAGGTGGCGGCGCTGCCAGGCGTGGTCTGGAGGTGGCAGCGATGCCAGGCGTGGTCTGGAGGTGGCAGCGTTGCCAGGCGTGGTCTGGAGGTGGCAGCGATGCCAGGCGTGGTCTGGAGGTGGCGGCGATGCCAGGCGTGGTCTGGAGGTGGCGGCGCTGCCAGGCGTGGTCTGGAGGTGGCGGCGCTGCCAGGCGTGGTCTGGAGGTGGCAGCGATGCCAGGCGTGGTCTGGAGGTGGCAGCGTTGCCAGGCGTGGTCTGGAGGTGGCAGCGATGCCAGGCGTGGTCTGGAGGTGGCGGCGATGCCAGGCGTGGTCTGGAGGTGGCGGCGCTGCCAGGCGTGGTCTGGAGGTGGCGGCGATGCCAGGCGTGGTCTGGAGGTGGCAGCGTTGCCAGGCGTGGTCTGGAGGTGGCAGCGCTGCCAGGCGTGGTCTGGAGGTGGCAGCGATGCCAGGCGTGGTCTGGAGGTGGCAGCGCTGCCAGGCGTGGTCATGAGGTGGCGGCGATGCCAGGCGTGGTCTGGAGGTGGCGGCGATGCCAGGCGTGGTCTGGAGGTGGCGGCGATGCCAGGCGTGGTCTGGAGGTGGCGGCGATGCCAGGCGTGGTCTGGAGGTGGCAGCGATGCCAGGCGTGGTCTGGAGGTGGCGGCGATGCCAGGCGTGGTCTGGAGGTGGCGGCGATGCCAGGCGTGGTCTGGAGGTGGCAGCGATGCCAGGCGTGGTCTGGAGGTGGCGGCGATGCCAGGCGTGGTCTGGAGGTGGCGGCGCTGCCAGGCGTGGTCTGGAGGTGGCGGCGCTGCCAGGCGTGGTCTGGAGGTGGCGGCGCTGCCAGGCGTGGTCATGAGGTGGCGGCGCTGCCAGGCGTGGTCTGGAGGTGGCAGCGCTGCCAGGCGTGGTCATGAGGTGGCGGCGATGCCAGGCGTGGTCTGGAGGTGGCGGCGATGCCAGGCGTGGTCTGGAGGTGGCGGCGCTGCCAGGCGTGGTCATGAGGTGGCGGCGATGCCAGGCGTGGTCATGAGGTGGCGGCGATGCCAGGCGTGGTCTGGAGGTGGCGGCGATGCCAGGCGTGGTCTGGAGGTGGCAGCGATGCCAGGCGTGGTCTGGAGGTGGCAGCGATGCCAGGCGTGGTCTGGAGGTGGCAGCGATGCCAGGCGTGGTCTGGAGGTGGCAGCGATGCCAGGCGTAACCTCTTACATAAGCACCTATCCAAATGACGCACCAAAACACGCGCTCCACACCCTCCATCATCATGCTAAACGTGCGGGGGGTGGCATATATTATATATATATATATATATATATATATATATATATATATATATATATATATATATATATATATATATATATATATATATATATATATATATATATATATATATATATAATTTTTTTTACAATCATTACAAAGTATTTAAAAATTACGCAGTTATCACTACAAGGGCTCTAAGTAATAATTTTTATTCATAATTTGTTATGAATTATGAAAGTACTATTTTATGTTGATTTGTGTCGTTTAGTGTTCTTTTATATGGCACTGACAAAGACTTTTTGGCAGGTAGTGTAGAAATGTTGCCTCTTGTGCCCATCCTTCTCGGTTATATCTTATTGTTATCAATTAGTTCTATAGGGCTCCAGTACATTACTTATACCCACACTTTCCCTTCCCAAAAGTTATTTTGTTACGGATATCCTTGGGGTGGAGGTCTGGTCGAGGACCGGGCCGCGGGGACACTAAAAAGCCCAGAAATCATCTCAAGATAACCTCAAGATAAGATATTCGGTGCGCGGGCCCCACGCCTTTGGCTGGCCCACTAACTGTTACTCGTTTCTGTCTTACTCAGGCCGAGTATGAGTATATATGACTCGTATGTTTGCTTCAGTAAGATTATGTCAAATGTGTTTAACAACTTCTGCTCTGTTAAATCCCAGTTTCACTCATATTGGCTTTGTAACTCTACACTGTCTTAGATAATGTTCCAGTGGTCTGGCGGGCAGTTTTCCACAGTTTAGAGAGTTCCTCTCATCTTCTGGAACCTGTAAGCTGATTTCCCATGACCACGGTTGTGCTGGGTGCTGGCTTTACGCCTGACACTCTCTACATGCTCTACTGGTATTATTCTAACTGTCAGTTGAAGTACTTTGCAGGGAATGCTTGTCTGTGTCACTGGTCGGAAATGTTACACCTCCTGATTGATTGATGATTGATAAAGATTAAGCTTCCCAAGAGGTTTCACGGGCATGAATAACCGTAAACACCTCCTGCTGTTGTTGTTTTAGATTCAGCTACTCTGAACAAAAATTCCAAAGTAGCACTGGCTATGGTGAGCCCGTAACACCTCCCGATTGACTCCTTTATTTTATACTGCTAACATATGTCGTCTTCCATCTGCCTGGCAACTTCCCCTCCGCTTCTTGCCACATCCATGGTGATAAGTTGTCTGGTCCGAAGTCTTTCATCTAGCACCTCTAGTTGTCTCATTACTCCTGCGCTGTTACCACAATACTTGTCAGTTCCTCTTACCAGTGGCGGTTGTGCCGGTTCAGTGGTGTGTGCTCCAATATATGAGAGGCAAGATGTGTGAGGAAGCGTGGCGTGTGTGCAGGAGGCGGACACAAGCGGGTCAGAGCAGCGACTCCGGCAGCATAGCGCACTTCTGGCGGGAAGAGCAGCCTCACCAGCCAAGGGTTACCTCACCTCACTTTCACAACCATAGTTGTCACAGTGATGCCCGTCTCCATGCACACCCCATACAACGAAATAAGTGAAGTTACATATCTTTCTACATAGATAAACCTGTGGTATGTTACATTCACGACCAACGATCACATTCACTCCAAAAAATCTACCACTTATGAGCTATTCATGCCCGTGCCACCTCTCGGGTGGCTTAATCTTCATCAATCCATCAATTCTGTGGTATGTCTCAGGTTTACCACTAGACTGCTAGCAGTAGATGCAATACATAATAATTTTCAGACACGCTTACATGCGCATTCGTTCTTTCAGATGCGTCACTTGCATAAGACGTCACTCGGAAGTCCTAAAGAACAAAATACAAAATCTGCTTCACTGGACAAGGAAATGCCAGGGTGGTAGAAGGTGGAGTCATCGTGAGGGGAGAGATTGTTAAGGTGAGGGAAACTGACTAGAAGAGTCATCTTCGAGAGTGTGATGATGGTGAATCATCTGGGGACTGGCTCCTTCACGGCGAGGCTCGTGTATGGTGCCACGAAGCTGAAGGGGATGAGAACATGCTTGCAAAAAACTGTAGGAAGACTTGATCAAAGTGTAAGTCTCAGGTACTGAAGGTGAAGTCTTAAGAGCTGGGACGACGGACACAAGGAACCACCTGGCTGGGCTACTGCTGCAGCAGACAAGGAACCACCTGGCTGGGCTACTGCTCCAGGACACAAGGAACCACCTGGCTGGGCTACTGCTCCAGGACACAAGGAACCACCTGGCTGCGCTACTGCTCCAGGACACAAGGAACCATCTGGCTGCGCTACTGCTCCAGGACACAAGGAACCACCTGGCTGCGCTACTGCTCCAGGACACAAGGAACCACCTGGCTGGGCTACTGCTCCAGGACACAAGGAACCACCTGGCTGCGCTGCTGCTCCAGGACACAAGGAACCATCTGGCTGCGCTACTGCACCAGGACACAAGGAACCATCTGGCTGCGCTACTGCTCCAGGACACAACGAACCATCTGGCTGGGCTACTGCTCCAGGACACAAGGAACCATCTGGCTGCGCTACTGCTCCAGGACACAAGGAACCATCTGGCTGCGCTACTGCACCAGGACACAAGGAACCACCTGGCTGCGCTACTGCTCCAGGACACAAGGAACCATCTGGCTGCGCTACTGCTCCAGGACACAAGGAACCATCTGGCTGCGCTACTGCTCCAGGACACAAGGAACCATCTGGCTGGGCTACTGCTCCAGGACACAAGGAACCATCTGGCTGCGCTACTGCTCCAGGACACAAGGAACCATCTGGCTGGGCTACTGCTCCAGGACACAAGGAACCATCTGGCTGCGCTACTGCTCCAGGACACAAGGAACCATCTGGCTGCGCTACTGCTCCAGGACACAAGGAACCATCTGGCTGCGCTACTGCTCCAGGACACAAGGAACCATCTGGCTGGGCTACTGCTTCAGGACACAAGGAACCATCTGGCTGCGCTACTGCTCCAGGACACAAGGAACCATCTGGCTGGGCTACTGCTGCAGCAGACAAGGAACCATCTGGCTGGGCTACTGCTGCAGCAGACAAGGAACCATCTGGCTGCGCTACTGCTCCAGGACACAAGGAACCATCTGGCTGGGCTACTGCTGCAGCAGACAAGGAACCACCTGGCTGGGCTACTGCTCCAGGACACAAGGAACCACCTGGCTGGGCTACTGCTCCAGGACACAAGGAACCACCTGGCTGGGCTACTGCTCCAGGACACAAGGAACCATCTGGCTGCGCTACTGCTCCAGGACACAAGGAACCATCTGGCTGGGCTACTGCTGCAGCAGACAAGGAACCACCTGGCTGGGCTACTGCTCCAGGACACAAGGAACCACCTGGCTGGGCTACTGCTCCAGGACACAAGGAACCACCTGGCTGGGCTACTGCTCCAGGACACAAGGAACCACCTGGCTGGGCTACTGCTCCAGGACACAAGGAACCACCTGGCTGGGCTACTGCTCCAGGACACAAGGAACCACCTGGCTGGGCTACTGCTCCAGGACACAAGGAACCATCTGGCTGCGCTACTGCTCCAGGACACAAGGAACCATCTGGCTGGGCTACTGCTCCAGGACACAAGGAACCACCTGGCTGGGCTACTGCTGCAGCAGACAAGGAACCGCCTGGCTGGGCTACTGCTCCAGGACACAAGGAACCACCTGGCTGGGCTACTGCTGCAGCAGACAAGGAACCATCTGGCTGGGCTACTGCTGCAGCAGACAAGGAACCATCTGGCTGGGCTACTGCTGCAGCAGACAAGGAACCATCTGGCTGCGCTACTGCTGCAGCAGACAAGGAACCATCTGGCTGGGCTACTGCTCCAGGACACAAGGAACCATCTGGCTGGGCTACTGCTCCAGGACACAAGGAACCATCTGGCTGGGCTACTGCTCCAGGACACAAGGAACCATCTGGCTGCGCTACTGCTGCAACAGACAAGGAACCACCTGGCTGGGCTACTGCTGCAGCAGACAAGGAACCATCTGGCTGGGCTACTGCTGCAGCAGACAAGGAACCATCTGGCTGCGCTACTGCTGCAGCAGACAAGGAACCATCTGGCTGGGCTACTGCTCCAGGACACAAGGAACCATCTGGCTGGGCTACTGCTCCAGGACACAAGGAACCATCTGGCTGGGCTACTGCTCCAGGACACAAGGAACCATCTGGCTGCGCTACTGCTGCAGCAGACAAGGAACCATCTGGCTGGGCTACTGCTGCAGCAGACAAGGAACCATCTGGCTGGGCTACTGCTGCAGCAGACAAGGAACCATCTGGCTGCGCTACTGCTGCAGCAGACAAGGAACCATCTGGCTGGGCTACTGCTGCAGCAGACAAGGAACCATCTGGCTGGGCTACTGCTGCAGCAGACAAGGAACCATCTGGCTGGGCTACTGCTCCAGGACACAAGGAACCATCTGGCTGGGCTACTGCTGCAGCAGACAAGGAACCATCTGGCTGGGCTACTGCTGCAGCAGACAAGGAACCATCTGGCTGGGCTACTGCTCCAGGACACAAGGAACCATCTGGCTGGGCTACTGCTGCAGCAGACAAGGAACCATCTGGCTGGGCTACTGCTGCAGCAGACAAGGAACCATCTGGCTGGGCTACTGCTCCAGGACACAAGGAACCACCTGGCTGCGCTACTGCTGCAGCAGACAAGGAACCATCTGGCTGGGCTACTGCTGCAGCAGACAAGGAACCATCTGGCTGGGCTACTGCTGCAGCAGACAAGGAACCACCTGGCTGCGCTACTGCTGCAGCAGACAAGGAACCATCTGGCTGCGCTACTGCTGCAGCAGACAAGGAACCATCTGGCTGGGCTACTGCTGCAGCAGACAAGGAACCATCTGGCTGGGCTACTGCTGCAGCAGACAAGGAACCACCTGGCTGGGCTACTGCTGCAGCAGACAAGGAACCATCTGGCTGGGCTACTGCTCCAGGACACAAGGAACCACCTGGCTGGGCTACTGCTCCAGGACACAAGGAACCACCTGGCTGCGCTACTGCTCCAGGACACAAGGAACCATCTGGCTGGGCTACTGCTCCAGGACACAAGGAACCACCTGGCTGGGCTACTGCTCCAGGACACAAGGAACCATCTGGCTGCGCTACTGCTCCAGGACACAAGGAACCATCTGGCTGGGCTACTGCTGCAGCAGACAAGGAACCACCTGGCTGGGCTACTGCTCCAGGACACAAGGAACCACCTGGCTGCGCTACTGCTCCAGGACACAAGGAACCACCTGGCTGGGCTACTGCTCCAGGACACAAGGAACCATCTGGCTGGGCTACTGCTGCAGCAGACAAGGAACCATCTGGCTGGGCTACTGCTCCAGGACACAAGGAACCACCTGGCTGCGCTACTGTTCCAGGACACAAGGAACCATCTGGCTGCGCTACTGCTCCAGGACACAAGGAACCATCTGGCTGCGCTACTGCTCCAGGACACAAGGAACCATCTGGCTGCGCTACTGCTCCAGGACACAAGGAACCATCTGGCTGCGCTACTGCTCCAGGACACAAGGAACCATCTGGCTGGGCTACTGCTCCAGGACACAAGGAACCATCTGGCTGGGCTACTGCTGCAGCAGACAAGGAACCATCTGGCTGGGCTACTGCTGCAGCAGACAAGGAACCATCTGGCTACTGGAGCAGTAGCCCCAGGACACAAGGAACCACCTGGCTACTGGAGCAGTAGCTCCAGGACACAAGGAACCATCTGGCTGGGCTACTGCACCAGGACACAAGGAACCATCTGGCTGGGCTACTGCTGCAGCAGACAAGGAACCATCTGGCTGGGCTACTGCACCAGCAGAAAAAGGATAAGAAACTGAAGCACGATACTAGATGAGGACCTAAACAATCTACAAGAGAGGGAAGCTACTCCTTCTATCTCTTGTACTGCTCGTTGCCAAGACACCAAGGCCCACTACACCTGACTAATCTTTGTATAGGTTATTTACCTATACCTTTACTCCTCACCCTCACCTATGTGTATGTACTTGACCTCCTAGCAGTACGCTCCAGGCATTGTTATCCAGCCAGCACAAGATAATATAAAACTCATCACAGAAGTCCTACATATAGGAAAAGAAGCACACAGTCTATGGCTGTGAATCACCCTAAATTTGATACCAAGTCACATTGGCATAGATGGGAATGAAAAGGTACTCGCTAGCAATAACTGCCGCTGTTCTACCTGTTGTACAGCTTAAAATACCTCCAAGATTTTCACAAATTAAGGAGCAAATCAAGAAGAAAATACTCCCAACTATCACAAGTCGCCAGTGTACGGCCATACACTAAATGACAGACTTAAGGAACACTAAAGAAGTATTAAGTCTGCAGGCACAAACAATGGTCTCTTCTGTCATGTTAGGGATTCTAATCATCCTATTGATTGGTCTTCTAAAAAAAAATTTCCTGCTTCTACTCTTCACAGACGCCGCCTGGTCGACTCAGCTCTGATACACAACCTGCCCAACATGTTACCTGGTCAACCAACCAGGTAACCTGGGTCCTGGCTTTGTTGCTGTCGACTCTACCCATCACAGTACATACTCAAATGTTCTAAACTTTCTAACAAACGCGACCTAAAATAAAATAAAATAAAAAACGTTTTTTGCTGTTTAATTAATCTGTTCTCTTAAAATACTAAAATGATAATGTATACAAAATCTAGGACAACCCTATGCCAAATTGGATACAATTTGGCATATGGTTGACATACCTTTAAAATATAATGAAAATATGCAACAACACCAAAATAAAATTGGTTTATAATAGAACTTCCTGGGGCGCATGTACAACCATGGCTGCAGCACTTGTAGGACCATTATTGAGAATGTGAGAGCAGCAAGTTGTGTATTTCAGGTGATAAGCTGCCGTAGTGTCGAGCAGACTAAAACCATGAGAAAATTAATAATAATAATAGTTTTGTTTAACATTATTTTAAAAATAATTAAAATAAAACATTATTTTCTAACAATAGAAAATAATGTTATCATAACAAGAACCATCCATTAGGCCTTGCTCACTTTCCGCAGATTTGGCGGGAGTTTGAGCGGTGATAATGGCGGCTCGCGACCCAGGATGGCCCATGGAGTCTCCCGCCGCCTGCATATTACTCCTACTCCTGCTGGGGGAAGCCACAGCCTTCCCCTCGGCCAGAAGGACAGGACACAGGCAGCCGACACCAGCCTGCCCCCCGGAGGACGAGCTGTTGCCCTGTGTATGTCACTTGCGAGGAACAGAGATCCACATCACGTAAGCAGCCATTGTTTTGACCAGGAAGTGAAAGGTATCTGAGTACTTGTTATATCCATTGGTAAGCTGCACTTTGAGGCTGTGTGTGTGTGTACATAGTGGTGTCCACTAGGAGAGAGATCTATAGGTCTAGCTTGGTTTAGTGTTGGGCTTAAGTCTTTATCAACCGCTGGAGGGTTATTAAGGCCACAACAATACTTCACTGACCAAACAACTTGTAGTTCATTCCTAAACATCGTCCAGAACTCATGTAAACCTGACATAATATATTTGTTCAAGTAAACCTGCTTTGTATTTAATGGATTTTTACTTTTCGGTGCTCACGACCTCTTGTCACAGATGTTGTTGAAGCCGAAGACAGTGGTTGATTCTAACACTTTTGGTTCAAGCTAATTCCAGTTATTTCCCATGTCACTGCATCCGAGTTTTGTTATGAATTCCTCACAGTTCTCTGGTTTATCTGTTTTAAAATCCCACCTTTGTTCTCTTTTTGTTTCCACCTTGTTACCACTGAGGGATACCATCTCTATTGGCTTCGACGGGGACAGTAAGCCAGGTGCTTATATATTCCCCCCCCTCAGTATCTTGTATGTTGGAATCATATCATATCGCATCTGTTACTTGCCTCGTGGCATATCTTTGGACATCCTTTATTTTCATTTGCTGTACCACTTATGGGTTCCATGCCAGAGCTGCATATTCTATGACTGTCCTAACATACTCTATAAAGTATTTTGAAGGATTCCTTAACAGAGTTCTTGAAAGCTATTATTAAGTTTACTAGATTCACGTGTTTTTTATATTACTTTGTTGATATGAACCTCTGTTGTTAAGGCTGGTGTCTTAAGGTTAATGCTCTCAGGTATCTTTTAATTATTAGATTTCTGCAACTGCTTTCCTCAGTAAGATTGTTTTACTATCCCTTGACAGACTGAATGTCACACAAGAAAAAAGATGCATTTTCAGGGAAAGCATAAAATAAGACACAACAACCGAGTTCTAAAGTTCAATATTATGAGGTGTTCATATTTTTATGATTCATTTATCTTCCCTTTCTTATTACCGTAAGTTTGAACACCTTCACAGCCTATACCTGGCTTGATCACCATCACTTGATTCTTCATGTTGCACCTCATCACTATCACCTTAATATGGATCTCCATATCGTGCCACCGTCGTCCTCCGTCAGGTGTGAGAATAGTGAGATGGAAGTGGTGGTGTCGTCCATGGAGGCGCTGATGAAACGTGTCCTGCGGGTGGAAGAGCTTCACCTGGTCAGCAACCGAATTCCCGTTCTTCCCGGCAGGATCTTCGGGTCCATACAGGTCAGTACCTTTTGCGCCTTCTGAAGTATCTACAGGAGCTGCTTATATTATCTGTATTCCTTAGTAAATACTTATTGTATTAGGCATAAAGCATGTCACATCTTAAAGAGCAGTATTTAATTAAACCAATAATGTGTTTCACTTCTTGCTAGAACATGCATAGGTTCGATCATTCAATGACCCAAAAATTTGTATTCCTTGAGGAGGTTGTCGTTAAACTTACTACTGTCTTTCCTCCCTTGACAGATCAACAAACTCTTCCTCATCAACAACGAGATGGTTGGCATTACCCGCAACGCCTTCGCGGGCCTCGAGTCGTCTCTACAACATCTCTACATCTCGGAGCCCGGCCTCTACGACCTACCCTTTGACACCCTAGACAATCTAGCTAACCTGAGAACCTGTGTGCTGGAGAACACAGATATATTACAGATACCCAGATTATATTCCCTCTCCAAGCTGGAGTTTTTAAAGATCGATGGTTCTAAAGTATCGTCTATTCCTTCAGCCGCCTTCCGGTTTATGCCCAACATGAAAAAGGTTCATATTGCCAACAGCCAGTTAAAAAAGATTGAAGGCAATGCCTTAGAAGGATTAGTGTACCTGAAGGAGGTAAATTTTTCCAATAACGCCATCAACTGGATTCATCCAAGAGCTTTCAGGACTCTGAATACTGTGGAGCATCTGTCACTAGCAGGTAATCAGCTCTCTGACGCCGCCATGGCCGTCCTCGCCGCCAGAGAGTTGAGAGAACTGAAGATATTCGATCTCAGCAGGAACCTCATAGTTGGACTTGCAAAGGGGACATTCTTTGATATGCCAACTGTGCAAATAATATACTTGAGACAAAACTTAATCTCGAAGGTAGAGCGGGGTGCCTTCTTCAAGCTTCCATCATTGCGGAGAATAGATCTTAGTGGAAATCTTCTGGACGAGTTCCATGCTGATATTTTCACGGAGTCTCTTGGTATGGAACACCTAAACATTGCTCAAAACAATCTGACATATATGACCGAAATGAGAAACATCGTCCGAGCTCTTCCGAACCTCAAGAGCCTAGATTTGAGCAATAATCATCTGAAAATCGAAAATCCAAAGGTTTTTGAGGGGCATCTCAAATTAGAAGCTCTGAAAATTAACCACAATGAAATAGAAAAATTACAAAAAGGATTATTCCAGGAACTTCCCAATTTGAGGGAGTTGTACTTGAGTAATAATTTCATTCAGAGTGATTTTGATGATCAAGTGTGGGATCTGCCGATGTTGAGAGTTCTGGATTTGTCCCACAACGAAATTAAAAAGGTAGATATTCACCTGTTGGAAGGTCTGCCTCAACTAAGCAGTCTGGACCTCAGCTTTAATGTGATCACAAATGTGGCAGAGAATACCTTTGTCGGCTCCACCTACTTAAAAAATCTCAACATGTCTTTTAACAGTATATCGAAGCTTCCTAAGAATATCTTTGCGGGGCTTGGAGAGTTGTTCGAACTAGAGTTGAGCTTCAATGAACTACTGGCACTGGACGATGGGCTGTTCCTGGGTCTAACCTCTCTGGAATTTCTGCACCTCACTCATAATCAAATTGTTTCTATTGACACAGAAACCTTTAAAGATACTTCCAAGTTACGCTACTTGGACCTTTCAGCAAATCTGGTGCAGGACCTGCCTGCCGAGGCACTGGGAAAGCTCTCTACCCTCCACGTCCTCAAACTCCATCGCAACGCCATTAATCAAGTCCTTGATGGCTACCTCAAGGGCCTTCGTATGGTTGAGCATCTTGATCTCTCAAACAATCACATCCAGGTTCTAAGTCAAACAGCTTTCCGGGACATGGTTGTTTTAAGAGATCTTGACCTTAGCGTGAACTACATCCAAAATCTCCATCCCGACATGTTCTCCACCACTAAATTGCTGGAGAAACTCAACATCAGCCATAATTACATCACTGATCTAGGCCACCATACGTTTAGTAACGTCAAACACCTCAGGATTCTCGACTTGACCAATAACTCCCTTACTGAGCTCGGAGAGGCAGTCATGGGTCTCTCTTCTCTACAAGGTCTCTTCATCAGTGATAACTATATCAGTATTCTAAAAAACACTTCCTTTGTTGAGCTCCCAAATCTTGATATTCTTAAATTTGACAACAATGGCCTCCAAACTTTTGAAGTGGGAACATTCCACAACCTCGACTCTCTCATCACACTAGATATGAGGAACAACAATCTCGTAGAGCTCAATCCTGATTCCTTCAAGTCCTTAAAGTCCTTAGAGGAGTTGCAGCTGAGCAAGAACCAGATTGCAATAATTAAGGATTTTGCTTTCACAGACCTGACATCCCTCAGAAGCTTAGAGTTGCAAGACAATGCCATTACAGAGATGGGCGCCCATGCCTTCCATAACATGCCCGCAGTCAAGTTCATCAACCTCAGTCGCAACGGCTTCCAGGACATTCCAGAAGACTCACTGGGGAGACTGGTCACCCTTGACGTCCTAGATCTTAGCTGGAATTATATCTTGGAAGTCAAGGATTCCAGCTTCTATGGGCTGGAACGGCTGACAGTGTTAATGGTAAGATCATCATTTATCTCTCCAATCAAAAGTGCTATAAAGCTACAAATCTTTCAATTTATGATACGCATCGCTCTGAAGGATTCTCACACAACTACTGATTGTTTACAAGACATAGATCTTACCTGCGAAATATTTATAATACAATTTAGACTCTTCCTTCTTCATAGTCTTCACAGTAATCACGGGCACCGTGACTCTAATTTTTTATTTTATTTTTATTACGGTAACTGGATACACACAACGTTATTACGTCGTTGTAACACAAAAATAATGTTGTTATAACGTATAAATAATGTGGTTATGATGTAAACATTTTGCTCTAACAAAAATAACGCTGCTATAATAAAAATAACGTTGCTCTAATATAAAAATAACGTTGCTCTAACATAAAAATAACGTTGCTCTAACATAAAAATAACGCTGCTATAACATAAAAATGCTGTTATAACATAAAATAACGTAAAAATAACGTTCTCATAACATAAAAATAACGCTGTGATTGCAATGTTAGATTATCACTGCAAAATGTCTTTATTGATTTAGCTTGTCTTTATTACTATAGGTATTAATTATCATAGCTAGTGCCTGGTTTACCAGGAATCAGTTTTGGATTTCGTAATTTTAGGAATGGATGTCTCTGGTGGATGTATGAATATTGGTCTGGGGGGGCTGGGAAACCTCTCAATCACTGTATTCGGGGGACAGGCAGCCAGTGTGTGTATATATATACACATGTTAGGCTTATGTCGAGGTCCCAAGGTCAAACCGCTAGCTGACCCCGCCCAGGATGCAACTCCGCAATAAGCTGACTAACTCCTTGGTACCTACTCACTGCATGTACCTTCAGAACGGGTAGTACCTGCAACAGCGCCCTGCGTGGTAACCCATCCTGCACAGGGGTGTTGGTCTATTGTCTCCTGCTCACCCTTCACTGTATTCACTCTTCCCCGGTGGTCATTTTCTTCCTCACTTTGATATAATTTAAGTATTCACTGCCTTCATCTCCGCCACTATCCACTTTCATGGTCAGTACCAACGCCACAATCTACTTTCATCACTACTACCATTATCCATCTTCTTCACCACTACGCCTACCACCATCATTATCCACCATAACGTCCACCATTATCCACTTTCATCTCCACCACCACTATTATCCACCTTCACCACCACCCGTCACCCAGCCCACTACAGTTTGGATGTCGTCCACAGCTGCACGACAACGACCTATGCCGCCTCTCCGGGGGGTCGTTCGCCAGCCAGCGAGCCCTGAGGATCCTCACTCTCCACAACAACCAGCTCCGGCGCCTCCACCTGCGGGCCCTGGGCGCCACCATCACCGGCCTCTCCCTCCTCGACATGAGTGGTCAGTCTCTCTCTCAGGTGTTGTCACGGGTCTTCAAGGGTCATGATGGGTCACAAGTCAGATGAAAGGGGGAGAAGAGGCGGTCAATGGTCACACTAGATTACAGACACAGGGGTCAAAAATCACATTAGGTTACATAACATGGAAATGGGTGCACACTTAGTTACAGACAGGAGGAAGGGGTCACACTAGGTAAAAGTGTGTGTGGAAAAGGGGATCAAAGGTCACACTAGGTTAGAGAGTGTGGGAAGTGGTTAAAGGTCATAATGGATACAATAATCGAGCATCTCTCTCTCTTTCTCGGGTGTTAGGTAACCCGTTCCAGTGCGACTGCGATCTGGTGTGGCTGAGAGACTCCCTGACTGAGGACCCTGACGGCGACCGTGGGCCTCGCACCGCTATCCTTGGGGACTCCCTCAGGGGCGTCCCTGTCTGCGCTGCTCCTCCACAGTACAAGGGACTTCCCATCACTAAGGTACGACCTCCACTGAACAAGGGACTTTCATCACCAATAATGGCTCCTGCTGTACAAGGGCTACCCATCACAAAAGTAAGACCCAAATAGTTCAATGAACTTCCCATCACCGCGATACACGGTGATGGGAATGGTACGACGATCGAGGGATGGGATGCACCCCCATCCCTCGGTGTGATGGGGTGCACAGTGAGGTATTTACATTCCTCACTGTGCAAGGAACTGTATAGGGCACGACCTCTCCGGCAGGAAGGCGTCTCCTGGAAGCAGGATTGGCCAGGGTACGACCCCACCTGCAGGCGAGGGAGGGGTGCTGAGTAAGTACATTTGTCAACCAGTTGTAACCGCCCGCTATAATGTGTCAATGTTATCATTCACCAAGATGATGTTGATGTTGGTAGAGATAAGCCTTTATTAACGATGAAGATGATGATTTGTAATTATGACAAACTTTTGTTTTTGCTTCTTAAATGTAATTCTGATGTTATATTTTCCATACACCACTTCCTCGTGTCGTCCACCGAAAACACCACTCACCTTGGACTATTGTGGTGCTGCTGTTGCTGCTGCTCCTGCTGTTGCTGCTCCTGCTGTTGCTGCTGCTCCTGCTGTTGCTGCTCCTGCTGTTGCTGCTGCTCCTGCTGTTGCTCCTCCTGCTGTTGCTGCTCCTGCTGTTGCTGCTGCTCCTGCTGTTGCTGCTCCTGCTGTTGCTGCTGCTCCTGCTGTTGCTCCTGTTGCTGCTGCTCCTGCTGTTGCTGCTCCTGCTGTTGCTGCTTCTGCTGTTGCTGCTGTGGATGTTCCATGGCCACAAAAGGTGCCAGCGCAGGCCTTCCTGTGCGAAGGGGAAACTACTCCAGAAGACGGGGAGGTGTGTGTACCCAGGTTCCTCGACCCACAGCTCTTCACAGGTGGTGAAACAGGTCGGTCTTCTCTCCAACCTCTCTCCTCTGCACGTTAAAACTGAAAGAGTAAAGCATATGTAGAGGTGGGGACACTCTTCTGATTCCAATACACACATTAACCTACAGTACGTGACACTTCTTGAATCACGCACACAACCAGATATTCTGATTCACATAGTATCTGAAACTCTTCCAGAGTCACACACACACTCGATTTTATCCAATCACACATAAACTACCTCACTCGTCCTGAGTCACACACTACCTACTGTACGATCATAACTCTGCTAGCATTCTGTGTGTGTGTGTGTGTGCGTGTGTAATAGCCCCCCTACTCTGTGTGTTACAGGCGAGGCTGTTGACCCTGGAGCAGCTAACACCTTGTTCCGGCTCACCAACCTGACCAAGGGCACCTCCCAGGGCGGCATAGGGCCATCCTACCTCGACTACAACAACCCCATCTTGGTTCACGAGCTGCCCGCCTTCATCTCCCCCGCCACGACTGGCCCCGCCACTGCAGGCACCACCACCACCACCACTACCACCACTACCACCCCGTCAGTGTCGTCCGCTGCCACCACCACCTCCGTCAGCGCCCAGGGCGCCTCGGCTGTACCTCTCAGCACGACTGCCAAGGTCAACTTGCCCTCCTTGCTTATTGCAACTTTCTAATGATTTAATTTTTTTAATTACCTTTTAATAATTTCATATATTTTCAACATTAGTTTTTGTGCTCGCTTTTTTTTAATAATTTGTATGTAATTTTCTAATAACTTTTTAATTCCATTTAATTCTCTAGTTTAACTTCTTTTATATGCATTTCTTTTTCCATTTATTTTAAATTTAAAATCATTCTATGTTCTGCATTATTTTTCTTATCATTTGAATCTACCTGTCACTTGTAACGTAATTTCCCCTGTAATTATATTCCTCTCCACAGAGAACACAACAGGTTGGGCAGCAACCTGGCGACAAGTTGGTGAGACTAATTTAGGCACAATAGAGTAGACGTCACTTCCTGAGTGAGCGTGCAGCCATATTGGCCCAAAAGTAAACAAACTGCTGCCAAAGTCTGATTACCACAACATTTTCCGGCGTTTTTTATCGATATATAAAATATATTGTAGAGACTACACTCATACGTTATTTTCTAATACAAAATAACTATTTTATTTCGTAATGTTTCCTATGGAAGCTTGCATGACACGACAGGTACGTCAAGAGTCCAAGACTAAAGTTTTTAATAAAATTATTATACAAATACACAGCTATAAGGGAAGAGAAACGAAAAATCGGAGCGATTGTCGCGTATTATATATTGACAGTGTACACTGTATACTTTGATAATGTGTAATATGCTATAAGAACTCTGATCTTATCGTTGCTCTGCCCTTGCGGTTACGTGTACAGGGAGCGAGATCTTGCTCTTTGGACTAGCTGCAGCTCTCTGTACTGGCATGTTTACTCTCTTGATTTTTTTTTCGCCGTCGTAACTGTTCTTGAAGAGTTTTATAGAGATGGCTTCCACAACTTCTTTCAATGATCACACTTGATTACTCGTACAGCATACTAGTATTTCCTTACGTCTTTTTACTCATTTGCGTCTTTAACTTCCATATCTTATTTTCTATAAATTTAAACATCCTTTCAGTATACTCTTCATTTAAGCTATTCCAAACAAGAATTTTGTATGTAGTTATCATGTCTCTTTTGATCCTCCCTTTCAGATTTGATAGATTGAGTTTACTTAGCCTGTCTTCGTATCTCAATCTTCTTATTTCGCGGACTAGCCTTGTTGCAAACCTCTGGATCTTAAGATTCCAATCTGGTGTTATGTCTTACGGGTCAAGTAGGTTTTTAGGTGAGCCCATGAATGTAATATCATAATGACTTCTACCTGAGACTGCAGGTGAGCCTAATGGTTGTGACGGTGTGTGTTGCAGGCGGAGCAGCAGCTGGGGACGGTGTCGTCGAGCATCCACACGGTGACGGGAGACACACCCACCATCTACGCGGGGTCGTCAGGGAGCAGCAGCGGCAGCAGCACCGCTCTAGTGGACGACCACAAGCATGAGACTGCCACCGAGACTGGCCTCTTCAGCGGTCTCATGTTTCCCACTCTTCCCAATATCCTGGAGACCATCACTAACTTCAGGCTCCCCAACATAGGCCTCAACGTCAACTGGGCAGGCCTGCCAGTCATAGGCCGCCATGAGACAGGGGCCGTGTCTGAGTTCGGGCCGCTGGACGACGACAAGCCCATGAAGGGCCCCGACAATAGTCAACCAATTTGGATTGATGGACCCACCAGTCCACACCCTCTCTTCCCCTCCCCTCCACCACCAATTAGACAGTCTATGGCCATGAAGCCTCCCCCGCCACCAGCCGAGGTGGCGAACCAGGCGAAGGGAGGCTCCATACCTCGGCTGCCTGTGAGGGGCCCCGGGGTGCCCTTTGTGTTCCCCGTGGTGAAGGGAGAGCGTCACCGGCCGGGGGTGCCTGGCGTGGTGGTGCCTGTCAGCCGCCCCACCAACGTGTGGGGAGACAGGCCTCGCCTAGGGCCCGCACAGAGCCCCATACACCCTCACGCCAGGCCCGCGCTGCCCTCCGTCATGCACCCTCACCCAGGACCCAGTTTTGACACCCCGTTCCTGCCTGTCTCCGGTAATCAACAATCTCACACCGGACTCAGGCAACCCAACATTATCAACCGTCAGCCCTCGGTTACCTCACATTTCACACCCACAGTGCCTCAACCCTCCGGAGGTTTCCTGCCGCAGCTTCCTGACACTGGCACCAAGATACCAGGTGCCATGAGAGGCACAGTGCCGCGGTGGTCGCCCCCGGCCGTCATCCACCCTGACTCTGGGGTGTCCCATTATCAGCCCAACGAACCGTTTCTCCCATACCAACCACACGACCCCAACCATCCCATCACCATCGTAGATCCCCCAAACATGTCCGGCGCCCACCGCTGGACTCCTAACCAGCCCACCCGCCCACCCGGCCCCGTCCCGCCCATGGCCATGGTGACGGCCACCAGCACTGCGACGGACATGTCGCCGTCGGAGAGTCAGTTGGGAGGCGGTGGGCTCGGACACGGGTCGCTGGAGGTCACAGCAGCTGGCGTCGAGCGGCCACCGTCGTCCTCTGACATGGCCGCCACGGCCTCCCGCCCTCTCGCCGTCCCATCATCATTCTCACCGACATCGTTAGTCGCCAACCCCCCGCTCATCAAAACTCAATTAAGCAACTTTTCACCATACCCAAACGATGAGCAAAATGGCAATTCTTCTAAAGATCATCCTATGGTACTGCATCCTCCACCCCCACACGCCCCTCCACCCTCACACGCCCCTCCACCCTCACACGCCGCACCACACGTCACGCCAAATTTTTCCCCAACATGGCCTCCATTACCTGCGACGACTTCCGACTCTCAGCTGGTGACTTCGCAAACAATACACGCTTCCACCACTGCACTAGAAGGGCATCCTGCTACGCCCGCGCGCCCTCTACCAGCCGCACCCACACGCCCTCCACCTGTTGCACCAGCACCCTCTCCGTCTGCTTTACCCACACGTCCTGAATCTGTCACGCTCACACATCATGTATTTGCTATGCCAACTCACCCACTACTTGTCACACCCTCAGGCCCAGAACTTGCCACACCCACACACCAAGCATCAGTCGTCCCAACACATCCACCACCTGCCACGCCCACCCGTCCACCACCTGCCACGCCCACGCATCCACCACCTGCCACACCCACCCGTCCACCACCTGCCACGCCCACGCGTCCACCACCTGCCACGCCCACGCATCCACCACCTGCCACACCCACCCGTCCACCACCTGCCACGCCCACGCGTCCACCACCTGCCACGCCCACGCATCCACCACCTGCCACACCCACCCGTCCACCACCTGCTATGCCCACGCGTCCACCACCTGCCACGCCCACGCATCCACCACCTGCCACGCCCACGCATCCACCACCTGCCACGCCCACGCGTCCACCACCTGCCACGCCCACGCGTCCACCACCTGCCACGCCCACGCGTCCACCATCTGCCACGCCCACACGTGACCCAGACTCTCCAGAGGCGTCTGAGACCTCCCTGAGCGACCTGCTGGGGCTGCTATACGCCGCCGAGGACGAAGTACAGCGAGAACAGCACCAAGAGCCCCCTGAAGGTGCTGACCTCTCCCAGGGAGGCTTCCCGGCGCTCGAGGACACTCCGCCCGACGCTCACCTCTCCGGCTCCCCCTCGGCCGTGACTATCAGGTCCCCTTCCGTCTCCTCCACTCCTACACCAGCGCCACAGTACTCCACTACCACCACCCCCACCAGCCGCCCTACAACCATGTCCACCACCAGGAGCACCACCACCACCAGCCGCCCTACAACCATGTCCACCACCAGGAGCACCACCACCACCAGCCGCCCTACAACCGTGTCCACCGCCAGGAGCACCACCACTAACCGTCCTGCAGCTGTGACCTCCACCACCGCCACCTCTCACATTCCATCCGATAAACATTTGTTCCCGGAGGACATCTTCCCGCCACAGGTGGGTGAGGACGTGCGGGAAGACCTCGCGTCTGACTTCCTCGGGAAGTCAACCTCGTCTTCCTCCGGTGAACATCTCGGAGAAGTGTCAGAGAGCAGCAGCGAATTCCCCACAGTCGTATCCCCTTTAGTCTTGCACTCTGTAACCCCGCTACAAGATGACGAGTCCCTCTCGAGGCACCCCATGCAGGAGCGGCCTGGTGCCGCCACAGCGCACTCCAGGTCACGGCCAGGCGTCGTCTTCCCCGTGGACAAGTCAGGCGAGCCACTACTGGGCTCCGTGCCCCGCGTGCCCCCTAACAACACCTACATCAGCCCGAGCAAGAGCATGGGGCGGGGCGGATACCCAACCATCGAGCGGGTCTACCAGCCTGGGCAGCTGGAGACCGACACGGAGGATGAGGTCGACCTTCCCTCCGAGACCGCGACTCTCATGCCTGACGCTACCTCCCAGGAGCCGCTCCTCCACGAGTCAGAGTTCTCTACGAGTGAGGCAAATGTCATCGACTGGTACTACAACAACTACTACCGGGAGTATGCGTCCCTGCCCGTCGGGGGCAACAAGCCCACCTAATGGCGCCCACATGCCAGCCCTGGAGGGCCCCGTCCTCTTCACCTGCTTCCTGGCTACCTTACACCTCATACACTGGTAGCCACTCCAGTGCTCTCTCCTCATACTCATCAGTGTTATACATAGACCATACACAGGCTGGTGTATAAGAAGCAACTGCACCCTGTCATACTACATATAAACATTATATATAAATAAAAAATTATACTCCAACCTTTCCAGTGTCGGAAACAAACTCTAAACGCATTTTACCTCAGCGGTTCCTTAGGGACATAAACTAAAGGGTAATAACTAAATATGAATTACAATTAAGGGATAACTACTTGATTAGGTCCAAAATATTAGGTCCAGAGATCGATATCAAGATTTAATTCATATGAAATTCTATAGATCCAAAGTAGAATTTGTATTATTACTTTTTTATTCTTAACTCATTTGAACAAATAAAATCATAAAATTAGATTTTCAGATTATTTTCTTTCGTACTTGGGAACAAGAAAGTGTTATTGATGCGTGATTTGAGCAGCGCAAGGGTTAACACGTGTCTACATCGTCCAGGAAGTAATCCCAACAGGTATATCGATTTGTGCGTTCACAACACTAAACTTAAAATAAAGTTACGGTGGGAAATCCACCTTACCTAGTGTCAGTCTCAGTGCCTCCAGGACCTGTGTGATGAACACATTAACTGCTGTGATAGTACTCGTGCTGACTCTAAGATAAACATATATTTTTGATAGGTTAGTTAGCCCTAGTGTCTTGCCGGATTAATTCATGATTACGTAGTCTAGAGTACAAACCCTACAGGACATTTTTTTTTCTCTCGATCAGAAGTTTGAGGACATTGTAAAGTTATATTGAACACGATGTTTCTTCCCCGTAACCCGGCAGAGCCCAGTGGTGCTTAACGACACTCTCCCCTCAGTCATTCTAATATATTTATAGCAAATTTTATATACAATTTTATAATAAAAGTACAATATGTGCTGCCAGAAGATAATATACTGCTATATTTCATTGATGTATACATTTAAATTATATTTCTCAATATTTCTAACATATTTCCAGATCTACCATTAAATTTAATTCATATTAAATGCTAATAGTTCTCTGGTACTGGCAATAACAGTTCCCTGGCACTGGCAACAGTTTCTTAGTACTGGCAACAGTTCTCTGGTACTGGCAACACCTACCAGATTCTGAAAACAACTTGTAATTCCTATATCAACAGTATTTATGTAATTAATTCTTATATATGTTATTCCTTCGTGTTTAGCAAGTGTGGCTCCCCGTCTCGTCGGGAACCACTGTATGTTAGTGCGTTCGTGCTGTAGTAATGTGTATTTACGGGTGTGAATGTCTTATTGATGTATATTTTTGACGTTTCTGGAATAAATGCATGATGATTTTCTCTCCGTCTCTCTTTATACTTCTCTGTCTCTGTTTGTCTATCTGTCTTCTCTGCCCGCCTGTCAGTACATGTCCGACTTTATTTATCTTTTAAACTCTATGAGATTCTGTATATTTTGTTGCAATGTATATTTGTCTTGAAATCCAAATAAAACTTTTTAATTTGTATTATGAAGAACTATTTAAATCCTCAGCAATTTCTACGTAGAAGCCCACATATGTTAACACAGGGACAGTCTTCATGGCATTAAACGAAGCTGGAAAGGGTTCAATAGTGTGTCTTCTGTCTGCTCCCCAGGCTGAGGGTCATCAGCTCCGAGAACAGGCTAAATGAACTGAATTTCACGTCATTGGGAAGACAAACAAGAGAAGGAGACATGATCACGACGTGAAACATATTCTGGGGAGTAAGAAAGGTACACGACAGGTTTTTTTAACGGGTAGAGACAAAAATGAGGGGATACTGGGAATTATGTGGTAAAATTATCCGCAATAATATTAGAAAGATCGCTTTTAGTGTCGAGTATTGCTGAACTATGGAATCCTGGAGTCAGACTCCATACACAAGATGTGGAGTGGTGGAGGTAGACTCCATACACGGCAGGTGGAGTGATGGAGACACTCCATATACGGGATATAGGAGTGGTGGGGGGCAGACTCCCCATTATAATTATAAATTAGATACAGCAGAGCAGTGTGGTTTAAGTAGGAAGAAACCTAGATCAGTTGATTGTATGTTCACAGGCGGGACCCAAGAGCTGTAGTTTAACTTTTATAAGCACAACTGGTTTCACTCACACACACACATATTTACAATACAAACAATGCACAAAAAAAAACACTGAAATCTTTGAAAGCTTATTGTGTTAAGCTGAGGTATGTACAACTTAAGGGTCAGAGTCACCACCGTATATGGTAGCTCTACAACTCGTCATCCTGACAGAACGTCGCATTTTAACGAATACTTTAATACATTAAATATTGTAACGCCAAAAATTGTCGTTCTAGAAAATGGCAGCGGCTCGCGAAATTGACACAATGTCCCGTTTTCTGTTCGTGGGTCCACTAGGTTCGTGGGTAGGGTAGAATAAGGTATTTTAGTACGACAGTTTCCTGACGTTGGAACCGCTGGCGAGACGGCCTGGCCAGCCCGGCCACCACCCACGGCAAGGTTATGATCAGAGCTTCAACATCACCATTACTACTGACAGACAAACTGTCTAATGCTATACATTACTAACCACAATATACCTGGATAATAACACTTCATTCACTAGCACACATATATATGTACTAATATAGGCCTAAGATCGTATATTAGGCCTACGATTGCTTATTTAGTCATATGACGTTAGGCTGAAGAATTACTTCAACTTTTAAAAAACGCTATTTGGAGAATTTCAGTTGTACAAAACGTGAACTTTTTGTGGGACAAAAGTTCATTTCTGTACGTTCAACAAATAGCTGCTATGCGTGCTATAATTTTGTTAATGATATGGTGATTTATTCATAAATGTTGTTTGTACATTTTTGAGTACAGTACGGTAGTACATTATCTATATTGAGTACAGTATGGTAGTACATTATCTATATTGAGTACAGTATGGTAGTACATTATCTATATTGAGTACAGTATGGTAGTACATTATCTGTATTGAGTACAGTATGGTAGTACATTACGGAAAGGAGGAGGGGGAATGTTGGGGAGAGTGGGAAGAAGAGGAGAGAGGAGGAGGAGAAGGGGTGAGGTGAGAGAGGCGGGAAGACTGGGAGAGAAGGAGAAGGGAGTAGACGATGAGGAAAGAGGTGAAATGGGGATGTTGGGGAGAGGAGAGAAGAGAAATGTAGGAAGAAGGGAAAGAGAGAGAGAGAGAGAGAGAGAGAGAGAGAGAGAGAGAGAGATAGAGAGAGAGAGAGAGAGAGAGAGAGAGAGAGAGAGAGAGAGAGAGAGAGAGAGAGAGAGAGAGAGAGAGAGAGAGAGAGAGAGAGAGAGAGAGAGAGAGAGAGAGAGAGAGACAGAGAGAGAGAGAGAGAGAGCGAGAGAGAGAGAGAGAGAGAGAGAGAGAGAGAGAGAGAGAGAGAGAGAGAGGGGGGGGGAGAGGGAGAGAGAGAGAGAGAGAGAGAGAGAGGGGGGGGGAGAGGGAGAGAGAGAGAGAGAGAGAGAGAGAGAGAGAGAGAGAGAGAGAGAGAGAGAGAGAGAGAGAGAGAGAGAGAGAGAGAGAGAGAGAGAGAGAGAGAGAGAGAGAGAGAGAGAGAGAGAGGGGGGGAGAGAGAGAGAGAGAGAGAGAGAGAGAGAGAGAGAGAGAGAGAGAGAGAGAGAGAGAGAGAGAGAGAGAGAGAGAGAGAGAGAGAGAGAGAGAGAGAGAGAGAGAGAGAGAGAGAGGGAGAGAGGGAGAGAGAGAGAGAGAGAGAGGGAGAGAGGGAGAGAGAGAGAGAGAGAGAGAGACAGAGAGAGAGACCCGAGAGAGAGAGAGAGAGAGAGAGACCCGGGCATAGACCCGGGTCTCTTGAGACCCGCTATTTGGGTTACCCCCAAATAGTATGGGGTACCCATTTACCTATAAATGCTAAATAGGTAACTGGCAGTGACAACAGGAACTGGACGAATTGAAGTCCCCACCTCAGCAAAATAGCTTCTTAATAACGAGGAAACAGAATAATATCCAAGACGAGGAATACTCACTAAATATAATACACAGACAACGAAGACCTGACAGGGGAAAACCTGGGGAAACGTGGACACAGCCGCGATGACGAAGGAACAGTCGCGTCCTGGACACCGTGAGGAGAGGATGTGGCCGGCCGCTCCTCCTTCACTATCACTCAGAATACTCATCCCGGCACATGAGAGCCATCACACATGCGTGCGAGAATAACAGTTCGCTCTAATTCAAATAAAATGTGCCTTTACAAGTCAAGGTGGTGACATTCCGTAAATGTATATAAGCTCCTGCATTTAAATGGAGTACATAGTTCCTTAGAGAAATGCTTGGTTGAGTGTGGGCGACGATGTGGTCAGACCACAATACCTCCACTACTGGCTGGGGAGTCTGTTTCTTCTTCCCCAACGAAGAAATCGGTGAGTGTTTCAGCATGGGGCAATTGTAAACACTTTAAACAACTGTGTTACTTAAGTTAACAAGAAAAAATTATGCACCCCATTCCCACCAAGTGAGTAGTAATGGACCCCATGCCTATATATCCTTGTTACTTGAAGTGGACACCAGACCCATTCTGTGAGTAGCAATTATGCAGTACCCCATACCCATCCTGTGAGTGCTGGTACACCCCCATACCCATCCTGTGAGTGCTGGTACACCCCCATACCCATCCTGTGAGTGCTGGTACACCCCCATACCCATCCTGTGCATGCCTGTTAGTGAGCTCTAGCTCTCTATACTACCTACCAACTACCCTTGGTGTACCTGTTGCCTTATAATTTGACTATTCTTATGTTTAAATCATTTGATTCTGGCCTTAAAGTTATGGTTGAAGGTGACTTCTTCTTTCATGATGGGAAAGTCTCTTTTCTTTAAGAGAGAATAACGAATACGTTTTTATCATTTTTTTTTAATTTATTTGAGAAGACCAACAATAGATGTGACCTAAACTAGCTGGAAAATCCCCACTTTTGTTGACGGTAGTTGGCATGTCTATCTTCGTGTGTAGACGTTGTATACATCAGTCTCAGACACTTGTCTCTACAAGTGTCTTGATGCGGTACACATATACCTTACTGAAGACACTTGGACTGCGATAAATAATTGTCAATATTTCCAGGTGTAAACGCCTCTTATCGGACCATAATATGGGGGGGGGGGTACACAGTGACGGAACACAGGCACACACACACATCCTTTATCTCACTATTGCTTCATCACCAGCAAAATTTACTTAGCGTTGGACCCAGACGAGGAGCGTGAAGAGCGCCTCCCAGCGGCATCACACGCGCACTCTACACCCACGCCAGCTTTCTTTTCATGTTTCATAAACTCAGAAACTGGCTTCCTCGGCCATGGACGGGGAAACAAAAGAGGAATCATCAAGCTGCTGATTATATGGCTGCAAGTTATGAGGTTATAAGGAGTCAGAAAGAGCGGAAGGTGGCGTTGGAGAGGGTTGGTGTGTGGAGGTGACGCAGCTGGACTGGAGTGTGTTGGAGAGATGGGGTTGAAGGAGGGAGGAAGAGGCTTCTCTCCACCATGGCCTTCCTCAGGTCATGGTGAACCTTTCTACCACTAACTGGGTACTCTCTTCATCCAACCTTCACAGCTCAGCTCACCGACTAGTGATTGGTTCCTTTCCAACGGAACCAGAGTTGGGTTATCCATAGCCTATACTGTCTGGAACTACCAATATCTACACTACCAGACAACAATAGGCCCGTCTGTTATAAATTAGTACCATTCTTAACATAATTGTCCACTCATTGCATAGCCTTGAAATTATATTAATGATTACTCACGATCAGGAAATACAATGGAACTACGGACAATATTTATCCAGATCACAGTACGTGAAAACGCTGCCCCGCTTATCCACTTGAGAGCGACGGTCTCGCTTCATGCAGGTCGGCGTTCAATTCCCGACGGTCCAAGTAGTTGGGGACAATTCCTTTCCTCCGTCCCATCCCAAATCCTTATCCTGACCCCTTCCAAGTGCTATATAGTCGTAATGGCTTGGTGCTTTCTCCTGATAGTTCCCTTCCTTTGGGCAGAAGGCAGATAAACCTGACAGACTGTGATGGTGCTCTGTGGCTGAGGAACCTTGTTGGAGGTTGGGGTACAACACTGATGGTGCTCTGTGGCTGAGGAACCTTGTTGGAGGTTGGGGTACAACACTGATGGTGCTCTGTGGCTGAGGAACCTTGTTGGAGGTTGGGGTACAACACTGATGGTGCTCTGTGGCTCAGGAACCGTGTTGGAGGTTGGGGTACAACACTGATGGTTCTCTGTGGCTGAGGAACCGTGTTGGAGGTTGGGGTACAACACTGATGGTTCTCTGTGGCTGAGGAACCTTGTTGGAGGTTGGGGTACAACACTGATGGTGCTCTGTGGCTGAGGAACCTTGTTGGAGGTTGGGGTACAACACTGATGGTGCTCTGTGGCTCAGGAACCGTGTTGGAGGTTGGGGTACAACACTGATGGTGCTCTGTGGCTGAGGAACCGTGTTGGAGGCTGGGGTACAACACTGATGGTTCTCTGTGGCTGAGGAACCGTGTTGGAGGTTGGGGTACAACACTGATGGTGCTCTGTGGCTGAGGAACCGTGTTGGAGGCTGGGGTACAACACTGTGTCAGCTGGACAACTGATTTTTTATTATTATTTATTATTCATGACGAAGGAAGCAACATTCACAAATACAGTTACCACATATTGAATAGGAGTACAACACTCAGTGATTGTACTTGTACACAAGTACAACACTCAGTGATTGTACTTGTACACAAGTACAACACTCAGTGATTGTACTTGTACACAAGTACAACATTCAGTGATTGTACTTGTACACAAGTACAACATTCAGTGATTGTACTTGTACACAAGTACAACATTCAGTGATTGATGGAGTTTTGACTCCAAGGTCCCTTTCTTCATCAATCTTCTGCAAGCTAATGTTGTTGATTTAGTAGTTGTCTTGTGCACTGTTATGCCCCATGTGCAAGAGCTTGCATTTTTCGATATTAAAAAAGCATTTGTCAGACTTCCAACCATTTGTGTTTACGCAGATCTCTTTGTAAGGCCTCAATATATCATCTTCACTTCCAACGTTAACAAATGTCTTAGTTTCATCTGCAAATTTGATGATGTGATTTGCAGTATGAGAATGACACCATCCTGACACCCATGGCTTGTTGGTGACGGGCATCCAAACGATATAATCAACCTGGTTAAGAGGTACCTGTCTAAGAGGTACCTGTCTAAGAGGTACCTGTCTAAGAGGTACCTGTCTAAGAGGTACCTGTCTAAGAGGTACCTGTCTAAGAGGCACCTGGTTAAGAGGTACCTGTCTAAGAGGCACCTGGTTAAGAGGTACCTGTCTAAGAACTACCTAACTACGAGGCACCGTCTAAGTGGAATCTGATAACGGTAGACTCGGGGATTTTACTCCTGTGTAGCTAAATCTAGAAAAAAACAACAACAACAGATAGACTCGGGCTAAATTATTGAGATCTGGGGCCAGATTCACGAAGCAGTTACGCAAGCACTTACGAACCTGTACATCTTTTCTCATTCTTTGGCGGCTTTGTTTACAATTATTAAACAGTTATTAATGAGCTCAGAAGCACCAGGAGGATGTTTATAACAATAACAACAGTTGATTAGCAAGTTTTCATGCTTGTAAACTGTTTAATAAATGTAACCACAGCCGTCAAAGATTGAGGAAAGATGTACACGTTCGTAAGTACTTGCGTAACTGCTTCGTGAATCTGGCCCCTGGAGAGGATACGACAGTGCTTATTATGGACTCAGCTGGACCTGTCTGGGGCGCAGACAGGGTTCACTCACGGCCAAAGTAAACAAAGAAAGGTATATAAGTTAAATAGAACATGAGAGGCCTCAGATGGAAACATATAAGTCACAGAGGTATAATATGCTCTCAGTTGGCATGTGCTGAATGAACACAGAGAACGGACTGGAGAAAGATGAACACAGAGAACGGACTAGACGAAAATGAACACAGAGAACGGACTGGAAGAAAATGAACACAGAGAACGGACTGGACGAAAATGAACACAGAGAACGGACTGGACGAAAATGAACACAGAGAACGGACTGGACGAAAATGAACACAGAGAACGGACTGGACGAAGATGACTGAGAGAAAAATTGCGTCACTCGATTATAAAGAGGCGGGCCCAGGAGCTACTCCTCCCTGACTGCAAGTACTAGCAGGTAAGCACAATATCAGGTAAGAAACATCCTGAACAAGCGGAAAATAAGGAGACAAAAATGAGAGCAGAAGTATGACTAGAGGTTTAAGAGGACCTGAAAGCCAGCCCCTCCACCACCACCACCACCATCTTCACCACCATCTTCACCACCATCTTCACCACAACCAACACAATTACCATAACCACCTACTCTATCACCACCAGAACCTCCGTCACCACCACCACCATCTTCACCACCACCACCACAATTACCATAACCACCTACTCTATCACCACCACAACCTCCGTCACCACCACCACCATCTTCACCACCATCTTCACCACAACCACCACAATTACCATAACCACCTACTCTATCACCACCACAACCTCCGTCACCACCACCATCTTCACCACCATCTTCACCACAACCACCACAATTACCATAACCACCTACTCTATCACCACCACAACCTCCGTCACCACCACCATCTTCACCACCATCTTCACCACAACCACCACAATTACCATAACCACCTACTCTATCACCACCACAACCTCCGTCACCACCACCACCTTCACCACCTCTCACCTCAGTGAAGATGATCACTAAACAGGCGCCTATCCAACAAGAAGTCCGCCTAGCCCCTGAATGAGGGTATTATAATATATGTTTTGTTATTGGGGACAGGACGTCTGGCCTTAGGCTTGTCAAGAATTCCTCCTCCCTGGATCGAACTACTGACCTCTCCCAGAATGCAACCCACAACAGCTGTCTACCCTCCTCCCGGGTACCTATTTACTGCTAGGTGAACAGGTCATTAGGGTGAAAGGTGAACGTAACTGGAATCCTCAATTGAGAGCCGGGAACGTTGATCACTGTGCTACTGTCCCCCATGATGTCCCCTAAAACAAGGAAAATAGAGACAGCGGGCCACTAACGAACAATAAAATAAAAACTAACGAACGTTCGAACACTAACGAACAATAAATCATTTTTGAGAATGGTCCAGGACGGACCGGAACGTCGCCGTCCCTTCACCTTCTAGTGTGTGGTCCAGGACGGACCGGAACGTCGCCGTCCCTTCACCTTCTAGTGTGTGGTCCAGGACGGACCGGAACGTCGTCGACCCTTCACCTTCTAGTGTGTGGTCCAGGACGGACCGAAACGTCGCCGTCCCTTCACCTTCTAGTGTGTGGTCCAGGACGGACCGAACGTCGTCGACCCTTCACCTTCTAGTGTGTGGTCCAGGACGGACCGAAACGTCGCCGTCCCTTCACCTTCTAGTGTGTGGTCCAGGACGGACCGAAACGTCGTCGTCCCTTCACCTTCTAGTGTGTGGTCTGGTCAAAATCATTATAACAATGGATTATAATGGCGTGGTATGAGCGGCGAGTGAGCACTCGAGCGAAGCGTAGGGCGCCAAAACATTAGCCGCGTCCGGACCAGCGAGGCTCCGCCCTGCTGGGTTAATGTTGACCTTCGCGCCAGCAAACATGGCTGACACTCCATAAACACCGAGCCACAATACCCTCCAGCGGGCTCTTACTCCAGCGGGTCGTACTGTAGCCGCTCACGATCAGTCTAGTCTGGAGTGAGATGTTTATTGTGACGACTGAGGCTGAATGAGTGAGGTCGACTTGATGGGTTAAACTCTGAAAAATGTAGATTAGACTTACTGGAGTGCAGGTTAAGCTTATTTGCAACATGTTATTGAAGGTAATGAGTTGTGCAGACGAGGACGTGGAAAGGCTTAGAACGTGAAGTTAACCAATCAAGTGCTTACTATAGTAATGTCATGATGTTGATGGAGAGCCTATACCTTCTATACCCCCCACCAGTCCCGTCTGTCTGTCTGTCTGTCTGTCTGTCTGTCTGTCTGTCTGTCTGTCTGTCTGTCTGTCTGTCTGTCTGTCTGTCTGTCTGTCCCATCTGCGCTGGGAGACCAACGCAGATGACGTCAGCGTATGGGAGTCGAACATGGGACACCAACGCAGTGCTTGAGTGTGTGTGTGTACTCACCTGGTTGTACTCACCTAGTTGTGCTTGCGGGGGTAGAGCTTTGGCTCTTTGGTCCCGCGTCTCAACTCATCACTGCCTAATGCAATACAGAGAAGGAGAGACATGAGAGTAAGAGCAGCCAATCATGGCTAACAAAACTATCATAAACTAAATTATTGATTATTTTATGAGGAGCTATTTTCAGCTTGTCAGAAGACAAGCTGAACACCAGCTGGTCAACATTTATTGTAAAACAAAAACATGTTTTGTTTTTTCACAGGCGGGTGCTGAAGATTTCAGACTCTTGTTAGTTTTCTCTAAGCTCTTCCTTCCCACGGCTCAACTTAAGTCTTGCTCAATTATTTTACAATGGAACATGATCCCCAGTATGTTTACAAACAGGTCCCCAAATATTGTTAGGTGAACAGGTGAACATTAAGGATCGGTGCCCAATCGTTCTCCACTGTTTTTTTTTTTTAGGTTTATTGACAAATCAATATTCAAATGCGTGTGTCCGTAAAGTGGCAGGGAACACTGTAGGTGGCGCTGGCGTTTGTTGACTTGTTGATATCTGTTTCCCGCCATTTCCTGTGTTTACAACCAGTGTTAACATTTGCCATTACAAGGGTTACTATGGCAACCTATTATGTTGTTACAAAGCTTCGCTTGCTGAGCCTGTGGCAGACTTGTGGAGGTGACTGACAGATGTGTGGAGGTGACTGGAAGGTGTGTGGAGGTGACTGACAGATGTGTGGAGGTGACTGACAGATGTGTGGAGGTGACTGTCAGATGTGTGGAGGTGACTGCCAGATGTGTGGAGGCGTGGGTTGGTAGCTATGTGTTACATGGACTGACACTGAGATAACGAGCCGGGTATAATATAATCTAGATCACCACTGGTTCTCACACATCAGCCTCCCATTTGTTAATATTACTTCTCCAGCAAAGGTTTCGTAGGAATCCATCGACATATTTGCTTCTTAGAACGCCAGGTGTTTACACACATGTAACAACAATGAAACACGCTGAGACCATAACAAGCAAAGTGGTCTATAAGATCCAGAATTTCCTGGGGGATGTAAATGTTTACGGGAAGTTTGAATACAGAATGAGTGATGGAGGGGAGGTGCTGAGGGAGGGTGACCCGGTGTGCTGCTCCCTTGGTAACAACGTGAAGGTAACAACGGAAGTCATGCTAATTCGTTCTCAGTTCTTACTCTCTCCGACTCAGAATTTAGATAAGGAGATAAATAGATAAACGCTATCAGATACGCATTGAGCAGTGGGTGTCTGCGATAACCGGGGCGAGGCTCAGTCAAGTTCGAACCCTGTACAGGTCGCCATTGCTGGCCCTGACGGTTTGATTTAAAGTTCAATGCCAGTACTGGGATTCCACGCTAGATTTCCTGATGTTTCGGTTATGTTTGTAGAGTGGAACAACCCAGTGAGATTAACGAGACTAACCGACAGCCCACTTAGAGACCACTTAGGTGGAAATGTGAATGGTGGAAAGTGGAATTACAGCAAAAAATCTGCAATTCTGACTATTTGAAAACAAAAGAAGTGAGATTTCCATGAATAACAGCCACGACCGAACCGTTACATGTACTCAACTAGTTGTGAACCGATGATTAAGTGGAGATATAAACGATGGACAGGAAATGTCCCAAACAGCAATTTTGTCAGATTCTTAGCTATTATGCATGTATGGGCTAGAAAGACCTGTCTAATGACCACTCAGTGGTCGCTGGCCGTAAACCCAAGTGAAATGTGAGAAAAACTGAGATTAAGTGTCTGCTAATACTATAAGACGCGAAATCTCCCAGGAAGTGAGTGCTGGGGACGCGGAGAGCTGTGTTAAGGTGACAAGCACCTCCAAGGAATTCTCAGAATCGACATTTTCTTAAACCTCACCTTCGGTTAAGATAATACATCTTGCTATCAGTCTTAAGCAGGCGATGAGTCACAATAACGTGGCTAAAGTATGTTGACCAGACCACACACTAGAAGGTGAAGGGACGACGACGTTTCGGTCCGTCCTGGACCAATGACTTGAGAATGGTCCAGGACGGACCGAAACGTCGTCGTCCCTTCACCTTCTAGTGTGTGGTCTGGTCAGCTATCAGTCTTAGTATAATTTCAGGTCAATTTGGGTCCCCTTTCCGTGTGACAATAATAATAATAATAATAATAATAATAATAATAATAATAATAATAATAATAATAATAATAATAATAATAATAATAATAATAGATATAATCCGTAGAAGCAGAGATGAGGGTTCGAACCTATGCGAAGGATGGTCCCACACAGACGCTTCTAGCGACTGAACCACGACATGACATAAGGATTGCAACCTGGAGTTCTACTGAACCCCACAAGGATCCTTGTGGATTTATTGGGTTTCCTGAACCCCACAAAGAAATACTTGTGGGTTCAGTAGAACCCCAGGTTGTAATCGTTTTACCATGTGTTGGTCTAGTCGCTAGAAGCGTGCGTGGGCGAACACCCACCATATAGAACAAATCCACAAGGGCCGTGACGAGGACTTCGAACCTACGTCCGAGAGCATCCCAGACGCTGCCTTAGTCGACTGAGCTACGACATGGTCAAAAGATTAAGGCAGCGTCTGGGATCCTCTCGGACGTATGTTCGAACCCTCATCACTTCTCTTACGGATTGTCTCATTGATGCAGTCACGTTAGTGTGATTACTCACAGTGTAATATTATTATTATTATTACTAAGTTTTGCATGGTGGAGAGCTGTGTGGCAGTGGACCCGTTTGGTACTTCCTCCACTCTGACGTTTCCTCTCTCACTATGACTCGCTGTTTCACATTAGTCAGAGACTTCCTCACACAGAGGGTGTGTGTGTTGCTACTATGTTTACTTACCTAACAAATACTGCGCCGTCCCAACGTTCTTAGATTAATGCAATGACTCATTTCTCACGCTCTTGTCAGATCTTGTCAAATTTACATTTATTTATTATTTATTTATATATATACAAGAAGGTATATTGGGTTTATGAGAGTACATAGCATTGATGTTTGTACATTGTTGTCAAGCCACTTAACACGCATAGTTTCGGGCAGGGCCTTAATCTAACAGATAATTTTAAGTGGGTAATTTTTAACAAAATTGAAAAATGTTAGCCGGTATATTGTAAGAAAATGTGACGAAGATTAATAGGTACACTAAAGTAAAATTTGAGGGTTGTCAACAGGTACATTGAAACATAATTTGAGAATTATTTCAAGGCATAATGCAGTAAAATATGCGTTCAATATAACAACAATGATGCAAGATGATAACAATGATTACAATGGTGAAGTTGTAAGGCTTAGAGACATATATTGGGGGATTGTGTAGCACAAGATACAGTGCGAGTTTAAAGTACTGGGTAGGAAACTATGAAGATGAAATTAAGTATTTTTTGGTTATATTTTTGAATAGGACAAAAGTTGGACAGCTTTTCAATTCATTAGGGAGTGAGTTATAGACTATATAGGTCCCTTTATTTGCCTAAGAGTGTACATTTAAAACTTTGAATTGGAATTTGTGTGTGTGTGTATAACATGCTATTACCGAAATCCTTTATCCATCTTTATAGAGTAAGTTTCAAGCTTGAGATTCAATTCAAGGACCCCGAAGGTAAGGACTTAAGGGGCGCCTACATCTTGAAAATATTCCACCGAAAAGCAAATCAACTAATTAAAGAAAAATAAATTACTAGACTATATATCAAGAAAAATTCAGTGCAGAAAATAAGACAAAAAATTCGTCACGTGTTGCGCTAAAGTTGGTTTTAATATAATTATATTAAATAAGTTTACTGGAGCGAAATACAATGACGGACAGCGACAAAGAAAACGGAGGAATGCAAGTTTCCGACTTGTTCATAGAAAATGTGTTTAGCGAGGTGACTATAGAAGTCCCAAGACGGCCGATAATGATGGGTATATGCAAGAGTGTTAACTCTTCCATCATATTCCACACAAAGGGTAAGGGTAAGCTATCTATGTTTATTTATACGAACTAAATATAAATAAATAAATATATACATATAGCATTGTCGATATATATATATATATATATATATAATATCGTATACATAAACTACACATTATTCATCACGTGTTAATTTCTTCGTGATTTACACACACACATCATTTTTTCTGGTATGTCACGTTTCCTTTCACCTGATGTCGGTATTCACCTAGGCAGTTATTAAGTGAGTACCCTGGAGTTAGGCAACTGTTGTGGGTTGTATCGTGGGGAATGTCAATCTTTAACCTAAGGAGACCACGATACCCTCAATATGCTGCTTGTCTCCGACAATGTCACAAGGACAATTAGCGTGTGACCTTCACCTTTTCTTGTAAGTCTGTACATAATGTTTAATCCATATGCAGGCGATGAGTCACAATAACGTGGCTAAAGTAAGTTGACCAGACCACACACTAGAAAGTGAAGGGACGACGACGTTTCGGTCCGTCCTGGACCATTCCCAAGTCGATTGTGAATGGTCCACAATCTACTTGAGAATGGTTCAGGATGGACCGAAACGTCGTCGTTCCTTCACCTTCTAGTGTGTGGTCTGGTCAACATCAACAATGTTTAAGTCATCTGTAATGAGGCAGCTCTCCTCCTCTTCTCAGACTACTGCGATGGGCGCATGTCTCTGGCGCTGATGATCGCCATGCTGGTGCTGGGATTCTTCACTGTCCTCGTCAACCTGGGCGTCATCATCCGGACCGTCAAGATCCTCAGACACGGACACGACAATAAACCCTCTTTCTATTTTATAGGTAAGTTACTACTAAAATATCGCACACAAGTTTTCTCTTATACTTCAATTTTTATGGGATACGTAGTTATTGTTTTGTACACAGTTTTATGCATCACCCAACAGCTTCCCATTGATTCCGGTTGTCGGGGACAGGAAGCGTGTGTGTATATATGTACTTTAGGCTTGTATCGAGGTATCCCCAAGGTTGAACTACTTAGACCCTCCCCAGGACGGTAACGTGATTATTTATGAAGGTACAGTGTTAACCTTGTGTTAATATATAGCACTTTGATGTACAAGTTAACATAGAGTTAAATACTCTTCAAGATGCAGATAGAGCAGCAGCGCCTGAATTCTTTACCTTAGGGTCATCATCCTTAGGGGGCTCGACGAGGACAGGAACTCAGCGGCTTGTCAATGATCACTTCATTACAACCACTAAAGATGAAGTGATTGTAATGGATTTACTGTACAGTAAAAAGTAAATCATATTATTCACGTTCAGAAGGAACAGAATTAATTCAATCTTAAAAGACTACGAGTGAGAGGAAACTTAACACAAATGTTAAATATCATCAAACGTCAAAGCAATCCCAATTTAATATTAGCTAGACAAATATAATAAGTAACATAAGGTGAAAATTATTCCAATCCAAGAAAGGAAAATAATTTTCCTTTACGTGAAAAACCTAATGCTTTATCAGACAATGTAATTAAGAGTAATACTCTACATATATTAAGAAACTAGATCAAATAACTTTCTTTAAATCAGCACCTTACATTTGACCACTACAAGCCTTCCACAGAAGCCACGTTTGGATCTAATGGAGTATTCATCTTTGATTCCCTTTGCATGTAATCTTTTGCATTTGTTTGTATGGTAAGAGATGTGATCTAATGGTGACCTCTGTTGCAGGTAACTTGGCCCTGAGTGACCTGGCCATCGGCCTCTTTGTTATCATCGCCTTCCTGCTTCACATCACCCAGAAGTCTGACCTATGGCGACAGACCAATTGTATGCTCCAGATTGGTCAGTATAACCAGGCTTTACTCTCTTGTTAGTTGGTACAGTGAACTTAACTTCATCAGTCTCGCTTCATGCAGGTCGGCGTTCAATCCCCGACTGTCCATCAAGTGGTTGGGCACCATTCCTTTCCCCAGTCCCATCCCAAATCCTTATCCTGACCCCTTCCCAGAGCTATATAGTCGTAATTACTTGGCGCTTTCTCCTGATACCTCCGTAACTCGCTGGTAAAATAAAAATTAAACAGGGCCACGATCGATTCGTTAAAGTTCTTAAATTAGGAAAATGGCGTCAGCCGCAAGAGATGGCAACTGTCATTAAATGAAAGTCTGATTGAGCAGTAAGCAGGAGACCCCCTAACTAAGTCGCTGCCATCCCCACATCAAAATGCTGCCATCCATGTCAAGTCGCAGCTATCCCTGACCAAGACGCTGCTTTCTCTGAGCAAGACGCTGCCTTCTCTGACCAAGACGCTGCCTTCTCTGAGCAAAACGCTGCCTTCTCTGAGCAAAACGCTGCCTTCCCTGACCAAGACGCTGCCTTCTCTGAGCAAGACGCTGCCTTCCCTGACCAAGACGCTGCCTTCTCTGAGCAAAACGCTGCCTTCCCTGACCAAGACGCTGCCTTCTCTGAGCAAGACGCTGCCTTCCCTGACCAAGACGCTGCCTTCACTGAGCAAGACGCTGCCTTCTCTGAGCAAAACGCTGCCTTCCCTGACCAAGACGCTGCCTTCTCTGAGCAAGACGCTGCTTTCTCTGAGCAAGACGCTGCCTTCTCTGACCAAGATGCTGCTTTCTCTGAGCAAGACGCTGCCTTCTCTGACCAAGACGCTGCTTTCTCTGAGCAAGACGCTGCCTTCTCTGAGCAAGACGCTGCTTTCTCTGAGCAAGACGCTGCCTTCTCTGACCAAGACGCTGCCTTCACTGAGCAAGACGCTGCCTTCTCTGAGCAAAACGCTGCCTTCCCTGACCAAGACGCTGCCTTCTCTGAGCAAGACGCTGCCTTCCCTGACCAAGACGCTGCCTTCACTGAGCAAGACGCTGCCTTCTCTGAGCAAAACGCTGCCTTCCCTGACCAAGACGCTGCCTTCTCTGAGCAAGACGCTGCCTTCCCTGAGCAAGACGCTGCCTTCACTGAGCAAGACGCTGCCTTCTCTGAGCAAAACGCTGCCTTCCCTGAGCAAGACGCTGCCTTCACTGAGCAAGACGCTGCCTTCTCTGAGCAAGACGCTGCTTTCTCTGAGCAAAACGCTGCCTTCTCAGACCAAGACGCTGCCTTCTCTGACCAAGACGCTGCCTTCCTTGACCAAGACGCTGCCTTCTCTGACCAAGACGCTGCTTTCTCTGAGCAAGACGCTGCCTTCTCTGACCAAGACGCTGCCTTCTCTGACCAAGACGCTACCATCCATCACCGTGATTGAGCGTCCAATGACTGAGAACTTTCGGCTGCACGTCTGCGGTCGAGGCCCACAGACCGTGGGAGTTGGAAATCTTCCACCAATCTTGGCTATACTGCGCCGATCACTTCCATTGAGCCCACGTGTTTTGGTGTCCGGGTAAAGTTGACGAGTCTGAGGACTGATGAAGCGGACTGAGGACTGATGAAGCGGACTGAGGACTGATGAAGAGGACTGAGGACTGATGAAGCGGACTGAGGACTGATGAAGAGGACTGAGGACTGATGAAGAGGACTGAGGACTGATGAAGAGGACTGAGGACTGATGAAGCGGACTGAGGACTGATGAAGAGGACTGAGGACTGATGAAGCGGACTGAGGACTGATGAAGCGGACTGAGGACTGATGAAGCGGATTGATTACTGATGAAGCGGACTGAGGACTGATGAAGTGGACTGAGGACTGATGAAGCGGACTGAGGACTGATGAAGCGGACTGAGGACTGATGAAGCGGACTGAGGACTGATGAAGCGGACTGAGGACTGATGAAGCGGACTGAGGACTGATGAAGCGGACTGAGGACTGATGAAGCGGACTGAGGACTGATGAAGCGGACTGAGGACTGAGGACTGATGAAGCGGACTGAGGACTGATGAAGCGGACTGAGGACTGATGAAGAGGACTGAGGACTGATGAAGCGGACTGAGGACTGATGAAGCGGACTGAGGAAGCGGACTGAGAACTGATGAAGCGGACTGAGGACTGATGAAGCGGACTGAGGACTGATGAAGCGGACTGAGGACTGATGAAGCGGACTGAGAACTGATGAAGCGGACTGAGGACTGATGAAGCGGACTGAGGACTGATGAAGCGGACTGAGAACTGATGAAGCGGACTGAGGACTGATGAATGACCGCCAGCCATGCATGAGACGATGGTGTTAAACGGCTGTGATAAACCGTGAATGCTGCCCATTGAGTCTAGTGTCACTGCCGGCACTGTAGGCCAGTGTCAGTGTCACTGTCGGCACTGTGTGTCAGTGTCACTGGCGGCACTGTAGGGCAGAGTGCCATTGACGACACTTTAACCCAGAGTGGCACTTTGAAAATGTTGTGTTTATATAACAGGAAATGTCGGGCCTTGAGTCCAGGATGTGAGTACATTAGAGGACGGTGTAGGCAGTCCCCTTCTCCTATAAGGTTTCCCAAACGTCAAGAAACTGTCGTGCTAAAGTGCCCTTATCCTAACCTACCAGAGGACCCAAAACAGAAAACGGGACAGTACGTCAGTTTGGCGAGATGCTAATATTTTCTAATACGATAATTTTCGGCCTTTTGGCATTTTTGAGTAGACGTCAAAAAGCGACGTTCTATTAGGTAGGACGGGTTGGTGCAGGTGTGTTCACTGTTGGCAGCTGCTAATGACAGGTGTGTAGAGGTTGACTGTGCACTTGCACGCTACACACCTGCCGTCAACACCTGTCAAAGCTTGCAGCAGGTATTGGCAATATTAAAACTTGCAGTCAGTATACTGAAGGCTGGTTACTGATGCCCCCTTAGTGTTAATGGGTGTTATCTCCCCTGGTATTAATGGATGTCTCCCCCGTGTAATTAATAGATGCTCTCCCACTACACTAATGGATGTCCCCCTCCATTATATTAATAGGTTGTGATGTCTCCTTGATATTAATGGGCTGATGTTGCCCTCTGTAGATATTAATGGGACATATTGCCCTCCGGGGTATGAATGGATGATGATAATGATAATGGATGATGATAATGATGACGATTGTGACCGCAGGGGTGGCGGTGACAGCGTGCCAGGAGACCATCTTCACCATCATGCTGATTGCCGTGGACAAGTACCTGTACATCTGTCACGGGCTGAAGTACACCTTCTTGGTCACCACCCAGAGGGTGTACATCGCCCTCGCCCTCTCCTGGTTCCTCTCCATCCTCATTGGTACGTCTACGCCTAGTTAGCTACGGGCTCACCATAGCCCGTGCTACTTGGAACTTTGCGTTCCAGGTAGCGAATTTTTAAACAACAGCAACAGCCTATACTCAGGCTCCCATTCTAGGGTCATAACCCAAGTTAGTGTTCCATAGTCATAATCCAAGTTAGTGTTCCATAGTCAAAATCCAAGTTACTGTTCCAGAGTCATAACCCAAGTTACTGTTCCAGGGTCGCTACCTGCCCTGGGGATGCACGTCACTTGGGAGGAAGCTTGCAATAGGTGTGTGTTCGCCCAGGTCGTCTCCACCAAGTTCACCATCATCTTCTTCGTCACTTCTGTGAGTCACTGTCTTCACCATCATCTTCTGAGTCACTTCTGTCAGTCACTGTCTTCACCATCATCTTCTGAGTCACTTCTGTGAGTCACTGTCTTCACCATCATCTTCCCCGTCACTTCTGTGAGTCACTGTCTTCACCATCATCTTCTTCGTCACTTCTGTGAGTCACTGTCTTCACTATCATCTTCCCCGTCACTTCTGTGAGTCACTGTCTTCACCATCATCTTCTTCGTCACTTCTGTCAGTCACTGTCTTCACCATCATCTTCTGAGTCACTTTTGTGAGTCACTGTCTTCACCATCATCTTCTTCGTCACTTCTGTCAGTCACTGTCTTCACCATTATCTTCCCCGTCACTTCTGTAAGTCACTGTCTTCACCATCATCTTCTGAGTCACTTTTGTGAGTCACTGTCTTCACCATCATCTTCTTCGTCACTTCTGTCAGTCACTGTCTTCACCATTATCTTCCGAGTCACTTCTGTCAGTCACTGTCTTCACCATTATCTTCCGAGTCACTTCTGTCAGTCACTGTCTTCACCATCATCTTCTGAGTCACTTCTGTGAGTCACTGTCTTCACCATCATCTTCCGAGTCACTTCTGTGAGTCACTGTCTTCACCATCATCTTCCGAGTCACTTCTGTGAGTCACTGTCTTCACCATCATCTTCTGAGTCACTTCTGTGAGTCACTGTCTTCCCCATCATCTTCCGAGTCACTTCTGTGAGTCACTGTCTTCACCATCATCTTCTGAGTCACTTCTGTGAGTCACTGTCTTCACCATCATCTTCTGAGTCACTTCTGTCAGTCACTGTCTTCACCATCATCTTCTGAGTCACTTCTGTGAGTCACTGTCTTCACCATCATCTTCTGAGTCACTTCTGTCAGTCACTGTCTTCACCATCATCTTCTGAGTCACTTCTGTGAGTCACTGTCTTCACCATCATCTTCTGAGTCACTTCTGTGAGTCACTGTCTTCACCATCATCTTCCGAGTCACTTCTGTGAGTCACTGTCTTCACCATCATCTTCTGAGTCACTTCTGTGAGTCACTGTCTTCACCATCATCTTCTTCGTCACTTCTGTCAGTCACTGTCTTCACCATCATCTTCTGAGTCACTTCTGTGAGTCACTGTCTTCACCATCATCTTCCGAGTCACTTCTGTAAGTCACTGTCTTCACCATCATCTTCTGAGTCACTTCTGTGAGTCACTGTCTTCACCATCATCTTCTGAGTCACTTCTGTAAGTCACTGTCTTCACCATCATCTTCTCCGTCACTTCTGTGAGTCACTGTCTTCACCATCATCTTCTTCGTCACTTCTGTCAGTCACTGTCTTCACCATCATCTTCTGAGTCACTTCTGTGAGTCACTGTCTTCACCATCATCTTCTGAGTCACTTCTGTAAGTCACTGTCTTCACCATCATCTTCTCCGTCACTTCTGTCAGTCACTGTCTTCACCATCATCTTCTGAGTCACTTCTGTGAGTCACTGTCTTCACCATCATCTTCTGAGTCACTTCTGTAAGTCACTGTCTTCACCATCATCTTCTGAGTCACTTCTGTAAGTCACTGTCTTCACCATCATCTTCTGAGTCACTTCTGTCAGACACTGTCTTCACCATCATCTTCTGAGTCACTTCTGTAAGTCACTGTCTTCACCATCATCTTCTGAGTCACTTCTGTCAGTCACTGTCTTCACCATCATCTTCTGAGTCACTTCTGTAAGTCACTGTCTTCACCATCATCTTCTGAGTCACTTCTGTAAGTCACTGTCTTCACCATCATCTTCTGAGTCACTTCTGTAAGTCACTGTCTTCACCATCATCTTCTCCGTCACTTCTGTCAGTCACTGTCTTCACCATCATCTTCTGAGTCACTTCTGTGAGTCACTGTCTTCACCATTATCTTCTGAGTCACTTCTGTCAGTCACTGTCTTCACCATCATCTTCTGAGTCACTTCTGTAAGTCACTGTCTTCACCATCATCTTCCGAGTCACTTCTGTGAGTCACTGTCTTCACCATCATCTTCCGAGTCACTTCTGTGAGTCACTGTCTTCACCATTATCTTCCGAGTCACTTCTGTAAGTCACTGTCTTCACCATCATCTTCCGAGTCACTTCTGTGAGTCACTGTCTTCACCATCATCTTCTGAGTCACTTCTCAATATTTCCTATGTTTTTCTTATAAAGAAAACATAAGAAATATTAATATAAGAAAAATATTAACATAAGAAATAAGGAACTGAACCTGACGACACTATAAAAAAAGAAAGGAGAGGAGGGATATGATAGAAACATATAAAATACTCAGAGGAATTGACAGAGTGGAAATATACGAAATGTTAATCAAATAGAAATAACTGAATACTAACAGAGCGAGGGAACATGGGTGGAAGCTGGAAACTCAGATGAGTCACAGAGATGTTAGGAAGTTTTCTTTTAGCGTGAGAGTAGTGGAAAAATGGAATGCACTTCAGGAACAGGTTGTGGAAGCAAACTCTATTCATAATTTTAAAATTAGGTATGGTAGGGAAATGGGGCAGGAGTCATTGCTGCAAACAACCGATGGCTAGAAAGGCGGGATCCAAGAGTCAATGCTCGATCCTACAAGCACAAATATGTGAGTACGCACACACACACACACACACACACACACACACACACACACACACACACACACACACACACATCAACAGCTCCTCGTGACGTATATTACTCTTCCCACACAGGTGGCTGGGCCGTACGCGGTGGTGGTGAGCCTCTACACCATGCTGCTGGTGCTGGCGCTCAAGATGCACAAGGCCCGCTACGGAGGCTCCTACACCGGCGACGAGAAAGCCAGGTCCTCCAACTTCAGGCTCTCCATCATGTCCAAGAAGTCCAAATCGTCCAAATCGTCTAAATCGTCCAAATCGTCCAAATCCTCGAAGTCCAGCCGATCGACTAGCATCAGCTCCATCCCGAAGGTATCGGACATCAAAGCCAACAGGAGGAGGACAAGGAAGAAGGAGAAAGCAGAGTACAAGGCCACACTGCCGGGAATAAGTGAGAAGGATGCAGCGGACCAGCTGATAAGTTACCGTTCACGAGACCCTGAGCAGAGACCACCATCCCAGGAAGATGAGGTCACTGGAAAGTTTATCCAAGGTCACGTCTCTGGCGAAGAGCAAGTGAAACAGGATGCTGAAATACCTGAAGACAGGTTCCAAACGGGCTCTCTGAGGGAGGTCTCGTCTCAGAGCGACGACTATGCCTTAGCTATAAACACAAAAGTGCCATCTGGAGAGATACATGCCTCGGGAGTTGAGGAGGCTGACCATCATTTTAGAGATGCAGATATCAGCAGGATTAAAATAGCTGAGGCTGAAGGTGTTGAACTTGTCCATCACTGAAGACAAAAATTATGCCTCAACCAACGCTGACGGTCACTGTGTCGATAACCATGAGAGTATCGTAGTTAGAAGTGTGACAGATAATCATTTTAGACACCATACAGACCTTAATGCCTTTGGGAAAGTTGATTCGTGGGAGGGCAATGAAGAGGAAGTGACACACAACAGAAACAACACGCAGGATCTTAACTCCAACGAGGAAGTTAAACCCAGACATAAGAGCACCTGCGACACGGACGAGGAGTTTCCACCACCTTCAACAGACGAAGAGCTGTCATCACCTTCAGCAGACGATGACACTGGCGAGGAAGGACACTCTCCACCGGCCTCACAGTCTGGACCATCGTCGCTACTGACGAAGTACTTCAACCGCGTATTGTCCGACACACGAGACAAGGTGCTCTTCCTAAAGAAGTGTCGGGCGATCAAGACCGTGTTCCTCATCATCGGCTCCTTCACGGCGACGTACGTGCCCTTTGTGGTGGGCACGATGGTGTACAGCCTGGAGAAGGAGAAGAAGTTGTGTCTGCTGCACATGCTCAACACTCTCCTCTACTGCGCCGTCGTCGCAAACTCCCTCGCTAACCCGCTCATTTACGCCTACGGGTACCGCGAGTTCCGACTGAAATCCAAGAAGTTCAAGGGAATATTGGCCAGGAAGAGGTTGACGAAATTTGCGAAATCGTGAGGTGGGTTACCAGGAGCTGCTGGTTCTGAGCTAAACATCCAAATATCTATGTGACTTTGTGAAACACTGGTATTAGTAGGGTCCCGGACGAATAGCGGAAGTTACAGGTGTGGGTCCGAGGGACCAGCAGGGAACCTACTGTACACCTGATGTGAGTGCAGGTGTGTTGACACCCTGAATGTTTGCCGTTAAGAACAACATATACTGCTTCCCTCAAAGCACAGTTTCAAGCCTCTCGGAAAAAATATATATTTATAGAAACTGTATACGTTCATTATTTTCTTTCTTTCAAGTCACACAAACCCAGATGAGTTCCTGCTCTTCATTCACTGTAAATTCAGCAGACACGTTACCTCAGGAAGGAAACACAAGCTCTCATTGGTAGATATTTAGCTGTTGAATGCCCGTGACAGTGTCTTATTAGTGGAGGTTATGCAGTACACAACAAGAGTCTATAATTGCTAGAAATTTGCCATGTGATTATATGTAAAAAAAAAAAATGTGTTTTTAGCACCAGAAACTATTGACCACAGTGACCCAGAAAGCCTCATATTAATGAAGACTTCGAAGTACAAAGCCTAACAAACCTTATTACTGTCTGAACATACTGCAAACATAATAACATTAACATCTTATTGCCTCATTTTCCACTGCAAAACAAGGAATTCTGTCATGTGTACAACACTGTGTTGATCATGCTCAACACGACCAACGGATGGTAGAAGCACTGATGGCATATATTGACTCAGGAAGCCTGTGACGCGCGGAAGATGACCAGGAGACACAACAGCTGCTGGAGCGGGTACAACGGTACAAATAATGCAACTTGTCTTCTTCAATAAATACGTCGCATTTTCACGTCTAAAATCCCCACCGTACAAAACAGGATGTACTATAATTCAAGTAAAGTGTAAAGTGTGTGGACAAAGACAGGGACACACACTCGAACACTATATATCTTGGATTGTAGTAAAATGGAGCTATTTAGAGATAAATCTAAGCTCACGCTGTATGATATGGCAGCCTATCTTATTACCATGCATAAAATACATGAAATCCTTGCACTGTATCCATATTTCACTTCCAGTAGATAAACGAGAAATGAGATTAAGAAATAAGAAGTGTATTGTGAGGACTAATAATAAACAGAAGCTCCCCTATGACTCTGTGATATCTCCATTGGTCAATCTATTATGTATTAGCGATAACACCTATGATTAATGTATAACGACTTACTGTAAATATATAGCTCTTGAAATAGAACATTCTCTGTAACTATAAGGTGTGAAGGATAGATGAAATTGTTTATGTAATAATCTAAGATGAGGTCTGACAAAGACCTTTTGTGCCCTCTGTAATGCTTTTTGCGCTACCGCTCACAGGATGAGTATGGGGTGCACAATAAACTGGCCGCCTCCGGCGGCAACAATCAACAATCAATCATAATCATAGCGGTTAACAACACACGTTTTCTATGCATGGGTCGTTGGTGAAGTTCAGGGGCCAGATTCACGCAAGCACTTACGCAAGCACTTACGACCGTGTACATCTTTCCTCAATCTTTGACGGCTTTGGTTACACTTATTAAACAGTTTACAAGCATGAAAACTTCCCATTCAACTGTTGTTATTGTTATAAACAGCCTCCTGGTGCTTCGGAGCTCATTAACTGTTTAATAATTGTAAACAAAGCCGCCAAAGATTGAGAAAAGATGTACAGATTCGTAAGTGCTTTCGTGAATCTGGCTCCTGGTGTTTCAGTACACCATTTTCTGTCCGTTGTGGCAACTCAAGAGGACGAGCTGGATAATGAGAGTTCTCAATAGAGAAAATTGAGAACATATATCACAGTAAACACACGTTGTAACCACAACGCTAATCTTACGTTGTTACAACGTTCTATAAGTTATAATGTTAACAAAAAATCCATGTAATTACGTCGAGTGTTTACTTGATCCGTTCTCTCAATTATATCTATGTAAAAAACACAGTTGTTTTGCCTAACCACGAGCATCGAACCCTAGCCCCATTAAACGTCAGCATTACGATGATTTTAATTTCCCTAATTAATGCAATTTTTACGCCGGGATCGATATCATGTAAAATACAATGTGTTCAGAAAGATAACAGGTTGACCTGGGCTCTCCATTAGCAATATAACCAGATTATCAATATAATTTATATATTATATAAACAATATATTGCTTATATTAGCAATATCCTAGTAAACACAAAACGTTGTTGCAACCTCCACAAATGTTTCTAGAAAGTAAGAAAGAAAAGTTGCAAGTATGGGTCAGGAGGCACTTGAGGAACCTTTAACCCAAGATTGTTAAAAGTGTTTCTTTATGTAACTTGGCAAAAGCTGTCTTTTCTAACATTAGTTTTCCCTTTATATGTCACAAAAATATTTTTTGTCGTGTTTAAATATCAAGTCCGTATACATTATTTGTGAATGTTGTTTCATAACTGTGTGAAACATTCTTAAAACATTTAGTTACTCAAGGATATGTTGGATTATAATTTGTTTTGATTTGGCTAATATTGGCTTATATTGACCCCCCTCATGTTGAGGGCGGGGGGGGGGGGGGGCCAACATGAGAAAGGGGGGCCAACATGAGAAAGGGGGGCCAACATGAGAAAGGGGGGCCAACATGAGAAAGGGGGGCCAACATGAGAAAGGGGGGCCAACATGAGAAAGGGGGGCCAACATGAGAAAGGGGGGCCAACATGAGAGAGGGGGGGATCAACCCCCGTGTCCCCAACCCCAGAACTCTCTACACTACACACCCTTGCACACACACATTAAGTCAAAATAACGTGACTGAGACTCAGACAGCAGTGAGTGATGTTGAGTGAACAAGAGCATCCCGAGTACCTGCCTGAGTGATGATACTGCGGCTTATAAGAAATGCAGAGAGAGAGAGAGAGAGTTGCTGAGATTGACTTAGTCACTGTATGTTGGTGTTGGGCGACTCGTCTACTCATCCGACTCATCTTCCCTGCTATACTCATCCAACCACAACAACTTGAATATTGACAGTTCAAGTATTTACCTTTTACACGTACACACAAAATATTATAAAACACGCGATGCAGTAATGCGGAAATTTTGTTTCAAGTTCAAGTATATTTACTGAGACAAGAAAGAAATACATCTCAAAGGGATGGAGTAGCTTAGGCTATTTCTACCTCTCTAAATTTTGTTTATTTGTTCTGTAAATGAGGGAGTGAAGCATGTGGCAGCGTGCTGGCAGTAGTACCAGGAGCCAGGCCTGCTCTACTGAGGGAGTGAAGCATGAGGCAGCGTGCTGGCAGTAGTACCAGGAGCCAGGCCTGCTCTATCAGCCTATATCTACCTTTATCTAATAGATACAACAGGTGGGTCAGTATAAGGACCTTGTATACAAGGTCCTCTCTCTCAGGTGTATTACCGGCTCTCTAACACCATGATGAGGCATATACGAAAGTGCCTCCATTTTGGTTTCCATTTTTTCCCATTTTTTTTGGTTTGTAATGTTGTTGTTAAAGATTCGCTACTTGGAATAAAAAGTTCCAAGTAACACGGGCTATGGTGAGCCCGTAGATAGTTTTTTGGTTTGTAATAAAATGTGTATCATTCTGAACGGGTGAGGTTTCTTAGTACAGTTGGCTTCGTTCTCGATTCACAATCTGGGATTGAGAATCCCAACGCGGGTTCGATTCCCAGGCGGGACTGTCAATTCCCCTGACTTTGTACGTGGTAATCATCTCTCCCCCAAACTCTCCTGTCTTCAAGCGAGGTGAAGTGCAATTCACGCAGCCTTTCCTCGTAACTCATACCTCTTATTTCTGGAACTAGTCTAGTGGCATATCTCTGAACCTTCCCCAGCATCGTCTTGTGCTTGACAAGGTATATGGACTCCATGCCGGAGCTGCATATTCCAGGATTGGTCTGACATAAGTGATATATACGGTCCTAAATGATTCCTTACACAAGATTCTAAATGTAATTATTATGTTGGCCGACCTAGCATGTGCTGCTGATGATTTCCTCTTGACTTGGGCTTCAGAGTGAAAGGTCTGGCGTGATATTACCTCCCAGGTCTTTCTCCAAGACTATTGAAGGATTTCATCTCCCAAATGGTACCTAGTATCCGGTCTCCTACTCCCTACCTCAATCTTCATTACTTTGCATTTGCTCGAGTTAAACTCTAGTAGCCATATGTCGGACCATTCCTTCAGTTTGTCCAGGTCATCTTGAAGCCTCATGCTGACTTAACCCTTCTAATAACTTCAGAAACGTCAGCAAACATTGAGAGGAATGATTCTATACCCTCTGGAAGATCATTTACATATATTTACATATATCAGAAATATGATAGGTCCGAGTACAGAACCCTGTGGGACCCCGCTAATGACATCACACCATCCTGAGACCTCATCCCTTACAGTAACTCTCTGCTTCCTTTTGCTTAGAAGCACCCTTATCCGCTGGAGCACCCTACCAGTTACTCTTGCCTGTTTCTCCAACTTATGCGCCAGCCTCTTATGGAGTACTGTGTCAAAAGCTATTCAACAGTCCAAGAAAACGCAGTCTGCCCACTCTTCTCTTTCTTGCTTTGTCACCTGTTCATAGACCAGTTAACAAAGGTCACCACAGCAGCGCCAATCCCCGGTGCAGTAGTACCAGAGTAGTACTACTGCAGTACTATAGTAGTAGTACTGGTAGTAGCAGTAGTACTGGTAGTAATAGTAGTACTGGTCAGAGTACCAGCGCACCCGCGGCGGCCTGGGTTCGAATCCTGAGGGGTCATAGAGTTTAATTTGTATATAATTATATATATATATATATATATATATATATATATATATATACATATATATATATATATATATATATATATATATATATATATATATATATATATATATATATTACTTCAAACTTAATTAATTTGAAATTTCTTCTCCCCTTCGAATTTCGCCGCACGTCGCTGGCGAAAAACGGAGCCTCCAGCCACCTATAAAAGAAGAGAAAAGAGCGGGAGATCGTCAGTGTAGAGCGGACGGTGTGTGTGAGCTGTTACTGTCCACAGCAATGAGATTTTTGAAGGTAAGTACCTTGTTTATTGGGTATATATATATATATATATATATATATATATATATATATATATATATATATATATATATAATTGAGATTATAAAAATATCAGACATAATTGAGATCACAAAGCGTGTGAAATACAACTCCAATGAACCTTAGTGAATGTGAAGGATATATATCAACACTTTTGTTCTACTGAAGAACACGAAACCTCTGTACATCTTGGTATGTATATATTATTGAATTTGAACGATAGAATGAGGGTAAAGATTAGAGCACAAATCTCTATACTTTTAAGGTCCTTCCTTACTGGCAAAGTAAGTTGAACAGTTGTCGCTCCAGTGTTCATGTTACACATGTATATCTTAGTGTACACATACACCTGTCTTAGTGTACACGTATATCTTAGTGTACACATACATACACCAGGTGTATGTATACACCTGTCAGGTGTATACATACACCTGTCAGGTGTATGTATGTTTACACCTGATGCATTTCGCAAGGTCCCCAATTAGCATCCACAGAGGCAGGTTACAAAATACAGGTGCAGGAATGTCTTGTCAGTGAGCAAATGAACAAATCCACAAGGGCCGTGACGAGGATTCGAACCTGCGTCCGGGAGCATCCCAGACACTGCCTTAATCGACTGAGCTACATTAATCGACATTTGATGCATCACGTTAGTGTGATCTCTGTGTGTGTCTTGTCAGTGAGGGTGTGGTGAGAGGAGAGATGGTTACCTTGTCACGAGAACAGATTAACCTGGTCCTGCATTCTCATTAGTTGGCCTCTGGGGGGAAGGGGTGGGGGGTGGGGGGTTTAAGAATTCAGAGCCCGATTATTCTGTCCTCTTGACAAGGTAACTACCTCTCTTGTCAAGACATCCGTGTGGACTATATATTGCTGACCTGATTTTCAATATTCTTACGGGCTCACCCTAGCCCGTGCTACATGGACACTTCGTTCTGAGTAGCTAAATTTAAAACATTTCAATCTTCGCTTTCCCCTCTGTCTCTGATGATGCTAAGTAGGACTTAGTGAAATGCATTAGACCCATTAAATGTGTAAACAACTAACTTTGGAGATGCAATATTTCAGCTACTTTCCCAATTGAACAAAAACTGAAGAAATATAAAAATTCGTGTCAGAATCCCTGAAATAAGTTTTTCCGGTAATATTGAGTAACTTATGCCAACAAGAACAGCTGCTACAGTCAAAATAATCTGAACCAAAGATCTAGCTGTTTCAACTACTAGCTCCCGCTGTTTCATAATGGGAGATCCGAACTAGTACCCAGAAAGGCAACTAGGTAGAACACCATGAAGGTAAAGAGAGTAGAGAACATGCGCCTGTGTCAATAATACATAACATATATAAATCAGGAGCTAAACTGACCGAGGCGATTGTTCATAAAGTCGAGATGTTAATCAATGCGCGCGCACAATTTCTCCAGTTTGGTCTTGATTTTCAACATAGCCTTATATACCTTTGGCCGCTTTAGGTTTAGCACTCAGTTTTGCAAGTGTAAGTAATCATTCATTTGACTGGTCAGTGTAAGCTTTCATTTGACTGGTCAGTGTAAGCTTTCATTTGACTGGTCAGTGTAAGCTTTCATTTGACTGGTCAGTGTAAGCTTTCATTTGATCTCGGACAGTTTAAATATCTATATTTTATTTGATCAATGTAAATAAAAGTTCAAATTTCCTGCGCATTAATGTTGATGAACATTCATATTACTCTACCCAGTCAGCAACTATCAACATTGACTTTGGTCAGTCTAGGCAACAATTCACACTATTTTAGTCAGTGTAACTAAGTAATTACATTTACCCTGGCCACTGTTAAGTACTCATCCATATTTATTCTGACCAGCGTAGGTAAATATTCCCGCCTACATTTGACACTGTTGAATCGTCATTTATATTTATTTTAACCGGTTCTGAGTCAACATTCATATTTAGACCAAAAAGTTAACATTCACATTTCCTTTGGCCAGTGAGTCAGTATTTACATTATCTTTGCCAACTGTGAGTCAACATTAAATTTAATATTGACATGTGTAATCCCCCAAATCTATGCACCGTAGCTGTTACAACGGCAATTTTTTCCCCCGTGGCAGCTTGTGTGTGTGTGCGGAGCCGCCATGTTGGTCCGCGCCCCCGCTCTCGCCTCAGACCATGACGACGCGACAAGTAACTCAAGTTCTTCTCTGTTTGGCAGCCCGTTGGAGCTTATTTCTAACCCAACAACGTCCTACAGCTTGGTAGGACTCGTCTTAAGTCCAATACAGCCCTCTAATATATCAGATCCCACTTCTAACTCTGTACAATCTCGGCGTTTACCAGATCCCGTTTCTAGTTTAGCAAAGTCCTTCACTCTAATGGAGTTCATCTATAACCCAGTGGAGTCCTATAATGCAGCAGACCTCACTCCTACCTCCAGTTCAGTAAATTCCCTACTCCAACCAGTTCCTGTTTCTAGTTTAGCAAACCCTTACAATCTACTGGATCTCCTTTCAAACCCAACGGAGTCCTATAGCGCAGCACTTACATCTCTTTCAGTGCAGTCTCGTCGACTGCCAGATACTATTTCTAATCCAACGAAGTCTTACAGTCAATCAGAATTCGTCTCAAGCCCAACGGAATCGTATAATACAGAAACTCTCCCGCCAAGCCTAGCAAAAGCCTATGACTCACAAGTTCCAGCCCCGAGCTCCGTACTCCACCAAGATCCACCTGATTTTGTAGACAGTTCTCATGATTATCGTCACCAAACAAACTTAAACTCAAGCCCTGTAGCTTCATATGATCCAGAACGCCGTCATTTGAGTCCTACGGAGCCCTTTAGTTACCTCAGTGAAGCTCCGATCCCTGCCAAATCCCACCACAAAGTATCAACCACTGAATCTTCAAAATCAAATTCAACGTCAAATTCTGTGCCAAGTCCTATTGAGTCCAACATCCGCATTAATCCTGTAACTGGTTCTGAAGAACCCAATAGTGTAACGGGACTTGTATCGACTGTCACTTCCAGCGCTGTGGGTTCCTCTCTCCTTTCAGTTCTTGAAAACCCCTACGACCAAACAAGTCCAAGAGGATCTTTAGAGGCAACAAGTCCAAGAGGATCTTTAGAGGCAACAAGTCCAAGAGGATCTTTAGAGGCAATAAGTCCAAGAGGATCTTTAGAGGCAACAAGTCCAAGAGGATCTTTAGAGGCAACAAGTCCAAGAGGATCTTTAGAGGCAACAAGTCCAAGAGGATCTTTAGAGGTAATAAGTCCAAGTGGATCCTACGACCCATCAGGTAAAAACAGATCATACGAGCCCTCAAGTTCAGGAGAATCATACGACCCATTAAGTCCAAGAGAATCATACGAGCCCTCAAGTTCAGGAGAATCATACGACCCATTAAGTCCAAGAGAATCATACGACCCATTAAGTCCAAGAGAATCATTCGACCCATTAAGTCCAAGAGAATCATACGACCCATTAAGTCCAAGAGAATCACACAACCCATTAAGTCCAAGAGAATCACACGACCCATTAAGTCCAAGAGAATCATACGACCCAATAAGTCCAAGAGAATCTCACGACCCAGTAAGTCCAAGAGAATCATACGACCCAGTAAGTCCAAGAGAATCATACGACCCAGTAAGTCCAAGAGAATCATACGACCCATTAAGTCCAAGAGAATCACACGACCCAATAAGTCCAAGAGAATCACACGACCCAGTAAGTCCAAGAGAATCATACGACCCAGTAAGTCCAAGAGAATCACACGACCCAGTAAGTCCAAGAGAATCATACGACCCAGTAAGTCCAAGAGAATCATACGACTCAGTAAGTCCAAGAGAATCATACGACCCATTAAGTCCAAGAGAATCACACGACCCAGTAAGTCCAAGAGAATCATACGACCCATTAAGTCCAAGAGAATCACACGACCCATTAAGTCCAAGAGAATCACACGACCCAGTAAGTCCAAGAGAATCATACGACCCATTAAGTCCAAGAGAATCACACGACCCAGTAAGTCCAATAGAATCACATGACCCAGTAAGTCCAAGAGAATCATACGACCCAGTAAGTCCAAGAGAATCATACGACCCATTAAGTCCAAGAAAATCATACGACCCAGTAAGTCCAACAGAATCACACGACCCAGTAAGTCCAAGAGAATCATACGACCCATTGAGTCCAAGAGAATCACACGACCAATTAAGTCCAAGAGAATCATACGACCCAGTAAGTCCAAGAGAATCATACGACCCATTAAGTACAAGAGAATCATACGACCCATTAAGTCCAAGAGAATCATACGACCCATTAAGTCCAAGAGAATCATACGACCCATTAAGTCCAAGAGAATCATACGACCCAGTAAGACCAAGAGAATCATACGACCCATTAAGTCCAAGAGAATCATACGACCCATTAAGTCCAAGAGAATCATACGACCCATTAAGTCCAAGAGAATCATACGACCCATTAAGTCCAAGAGAATCATACTATCAATCAAGTTTAAGAGGATCTGATGAACCATCAAATCAAAAAGTCTTGAACGGCCTGTTGAGTCCAAGTGGAGCTTACAAGACATCAGAGTCAAGTGGATCCCCCGTGACATCCAGTCCAAGTGGATCTTACCAGACATCAGAGTCAAGTGAATCCCACGTGATATCCAGTCCAAGTTTATCCTATAATACACCACATTCTTCAGAGTCCAACTCACACTCAAATCCTGAAAGACTGCATAGCTCGGAAGACCTTCGAGAGCATTCTAGCACTTCAAACATTAGAGAATCAGATTATACATTGGAACGTGCAGGGATGCATAGTATACCAAGTCCAAAGAAGTCCTACGGTTCAGCAAGTCCTGCAGATTCGTATGATCTGTTCCCTCCAGGAGGATTATACGACAGAAAAACTGCTGCAGAATCCTCTGACTCATCAAGTCCTGAAGTATTCAGTAATTCCAAAAATCTTAATAGATCCTTAACTACTTCCAGTTCCATAAAGTTCAATGGTTCGCCAAGTCCTTTTAAACTCTTGGTCACTTCAAGTCCTCATGACCAACCAAGTTCTAATGACTCCTATAAACTGCCAAGTCTAATAGAGACCAGTGACCCGATAAATCATGAAGAAATATATTTATATACGTTGCCAAGTCCAAGAAAATCCCATTACTTAGCAAAGTCCGACGCCTCACTGGACACTGAACGACTCAACGAGTTGACTAGTCAAGGAGAACTTCAGAAACCAGAGAGTCTTAAAATAAATTCAGGAGAATTTTATGACTCTAAGACTTCTGAAGAACCTCAAGACTCGAGAAATTCTTCAAATTTCTGCGAGCCAGTCCAACCCAGCTTAGGCATAAAGGAATCATATGACCCCTCAGGACTTACTCGAAGTCCTAGAGAGTATCACAGTTCTGCACAGTCCTACAGTGATTCAGGTCCTAGTGAGTCCACAGTCATCGCACCGGCACAGTCCTACGGTAAACCAGGTCCAGTACAGTCCTCATCCATCACACCAGAACAGTCCTACAGTGGACCAGGTCCCAGAGAGTCCACAGTCACACCATCAACACAGGCCTACAGTGGACCAGGTCCCAGAGAGTCCACAGTCACCCCATCAACACAGGCCTACAGTGGACCAGGTCCTACAGACTCCACAGTCACCCCATCAACACAGGCCTACAGTGGACCAGGTCCTAGAGAGTCCACAGTCACCCCATCAACACAGGCCTACAGTGGACCAGGTCCTAGAGAGTCCACAGTCACCCCATCAACACAGGCTTACAGTGGACCAGGTCCCAGAGAGTCCACAGCCACCCCATCAACACAGGCCTACAGTGGACCAGGTCCCAGAGAGTCCACAGTCACCCCATCAACACAGGCCTACAGTGGACCAGGTCCCAGAGAGTCCACAGTCACCCCATCAACACAGTCCTACAGTGGACCAGGTCCCAGAGAGTCCACAGTCACCCCATCAACACAGTCCTACAGTGGACCAGGTCCCAGAGAGTCCACAGTCACCCCATCAAAACAGTCCTACAGTGGACCAGGTCCCAGAGAGTCCACAGTCACCACAACAAAACAGTCCTACAGTGGACCAGGTCCCAGAGAGTCCACAGTCACCACAACAAAACAGTCCTACAGTGGACCAGGTCCCAGAGAGTCCACAGTCACCCCATCAAAACAGTCCTACAGTGGACCAGGTCCCAGAGAGTCCACAGTCACCCCATCAAAACAGTCCTACAGTGGACCAGGTCCCAGAGAGTCCACAGTCACCACAACAAAACAGTCCTACAGTGGACCAGGTCCCAGAGAGTCCACAGTCACCCCATCAAAACAGTCCTACAGTGGACCAGGTCCCAGAGAGTCCACAGTCACCACAACAAAACAGTCCTACAGTGGACCAGGTCCTAGAGAGTCCACAGTCACCCCATCAACACAGGCCTACAGTGGACCAGGTCCCAGAGAGTCCACAGTCACCACAACAAAACAGTCTCGGTATCACACTGGGAATAAGGTAAGTTTATAATATTTCAAAATCATATTTCAATCGTAAGTTGAATTGTTTTATCAACTGTGGCAGGTTATAGAGATAACTATTTATAATACTCATTGGGGGCCTGACGGCTGAGTGGACAGCGCTCGGGTTTCGTAGTCCTAAGGGTCTGGGTTCGATCCCCGGCGCAGGCGGAAACAAACGGTACACAGGATCTTCCAGATCGAAAACCATTCTGTCTGATATTATATCACTTCTCTCCAGGTGTTCTACCCATTTAGTTGTTATTATGTTTTCCAATGTTTTGACTATTACAATGTGTATGTGTGTGTGCGTGTAAAAATTAGGATTAAGGACTTTTTCGAAACGCCATGCGTGCTAGTGACTGTACAAGAATATAAGAACTCTTGAATACATACAATAATAATAATAATAATAAATAATCTAACACGGTATCTTTTGTTATAATTCTACAAACAAAACACAAAGTTATAAAGACAAGAAACTTTCTTACCTTCTGTTGCTTTTAAGAAATTAAATAATTGAACTTTCTTCATCCGTGAAGAGCCACCATTCACAGCATGTCTACACATTCATATAACCTTCGCGCTCGACACCAACTGATCAATGTAGAATTTTATCAATTCCTTCTTTGTCGTAGTCGCTGCACTACTGCGAGAATTATTAATTATTTGTCATTATCTTGCCCAGCCACTTGGGCTGGACGGTGGAACGAAGGTCTCGCTTCATGTAGGTCGGCGTTCAATCCCCGACCGTCCAAATGGTTGGGTACCATTCCTTCTCCCCGTCCCATCCCAAAATCCTTATCCTGACCCAGTGCTATATAGTCGTAATGGCTTGGAGCGTCCTGGTGATAGGCCGTCATCACTACAGTCTCCATGATAGTTGCCTTCCCGTGTCATTACCTCAAGGCAATCAGCAGAAGCTGTGCCCCTGACTGGAGTATTTACTGCACGATATGAGCAGATAAAGGCTGGTTATTGTGGGGGGAAAGTGGCATTGTTTACTGGTCAGTGACGCGCCATGCTGGGCCATCACGTCCCACCTGTTGATTCACTCTCACACTGATCGACAGAGAAAGTGTGAGAAAGTAATGTGGTGAGAAATGTGAAGTGATCGAGATAGGGTGATTTAGAGACAGCCGTGAACAATAAAATACGAGGCAAATGATGGTTTGTGTGAGGCAGTGGCCGGTGCGTGGCTCTACTTGTGTTCATGTCGCCGCCATTTGTCTTCTGCAAATGTTTATATACAAGAAGGTACATTGGGTTTGTGAGAATACATAGCATAGTATTTACAATCTTGTAAAGCCACTAGTACGCGCAGCGTACTAGTCTCCTTACTAGTAAATGATCTCCTTTCCTCGTATAGTCTTTCAGGCTTTGCGCTGTCTTGCGATAATTACTTGTAGATCCTCTATGGTGTATAGTTAATGATAAGTGTGCATGGTGTGTCTATAGATTCTAGAAGGAACGAAACACATTGGATGTATTGTTAGACCGGCACGAACATATAAAATCATATATTGATTGATTTGAAATTGTACGACTTAAGCACTCACTTATCTCTAGCGGAGCAGAAGGGTCTTGAGGGCTAGGCTTGCAGGGGGTCGTCTACCAGTAATGATATATTCCAGGACGAGTACGACTAGCGTCCTCCCCCGTGCCTCTCACGCTGGACACTGTCATGGCGCGTGTTAGCCTCTGACACCCAAGCCGACCTCATGGTTCCTTATTCATAATGGCTAATTATCTCAATTTTTACTATTTTATTGTTTATTATAAAATAGTATATGCTTTTATACAGTCCAAAAATTATTTAGAAATAAATTAACATAAAAGAAATAACAAAAAATAGAAATGTTTATTCAGGTACATACATAGAAGATGAGTTACAAACATAATGTTAGATTTATAGATAGAGCTAGTACTCATATTACCTAAACCCACCAATACGCACAGCGTTTCGGGCAATAATTTACTATAAGATATTAATTTGCTAAATTTATCGAATTTAGTTCCGATAAAATGGTGAGATTATCTTGAGATGATTTCGGGGCTTAGTGTCCCCACGGCCCGGTCTTCGACCAGGCCTCCACCGCAGCAGCTCGTGACAGCTGACTAACTCCCAGGTACCTATTTACTACTAGGTAACAGGCATCAGGGTGAAAGAAACTCTGGCCATTGTTTCTCGCCGGCGCCCGGGATCAAACCCGGGACCACAAGATCACGCATCCAGTGTTCTGTCCGCTCAGCCACCGGCTTCCTAGACTTCCTTCCTAGAACTGGGCTTATACAATATAAGGAAGTCCGTATATGATGTTGTGTTGATTTAGGGGCGACGACGCTCGTGGAAGTCCGTATAGAACAAAGTAAGAACAGGCAAAATATGGAATAAACAGAGTCCCTCATTCACAAGACATTTGCTGCGGGAGTTACCTGTCATCCACAAGTTTAAGCTACAGGAGTTACCTGTCATAACTTATACTCTCCTTCATTTACAAATTTCGATCCCATAAATTTGCCTCATCATCATCTCCAGACACTAAATAGCCTAATAGAGTTGAGCGCGTGGCCCCGAGGTCCGCAGACACTTCAAGATGTTACTCCACCAAACATCACACTCACTCCAAACATCTATACCACTTACGGGGGTTACTCATGCCCGTGCCACCTCTTGTGGTGGCTTAATTTTCATCCATTAATCAGCGCGTGGCCTTCGAACCTAAACCTAATTCTATAATTCACTTATTGACATCATGACTCGTGACAGGTGATGGTAACGCATTATAGTCGTCGCTGGCTTCATTTTATCTGAAGATCATCTTTCATAACGTTTGGTTGCGTGTGTGGTGCAGGTGAGAGAGTCCGGGACGCCCTACAGCTTCTCCTACGCTGTTGACAACCCCGCTCATGGCGCCCACTACGGCCACCACCAGCTCAGCGACGGTAAAGTTATCAACGGCCAGTACTACGTTCTTCTCCCCAACGGCCAACGTCAGGTACGTTGACGATGTAAACAAGAAGCGGTTAAAATATTTAAGTGATATAGCTTACTGAAAAATTGTGGCAAAATATTTAAATTTCAAATTTAATTTCAAATTTCAAATTTCAAATTTCAAATTTCAAATTTGTTCTTCCAGAAAGTCCATTACAGAGCAGACGACATCAACGGGTTCTTCTCAGAGGTGGAGTACGATGGTAATATACTTGACGAAGCTGACAGCCAAACCCGAAAAGCCAGCAGAGGTGATACCCAAGACCTGCATCATGCGTCTCCTGGTGGAAGTATTCTTGGTGTTAACCAGTACCAGGCCCCTAGTGCTGGTAACCAGTACCAGGCCCCTAGTGCTGGTAACCAGTACCAGGCCCCTAGTGCTGGTAACCAGTACCAGGCCCCTAGTGCTGGTAACCAGTACCAGGCCCCTAGTGTTGGTAACCAGTACCAAGCCCCTAGTGCTGGTAACCAGTACCAGGCCCCTAGTGGTGATGACCAGTACCAGGCTCCCGCTGGTGGTAGTGCTGGTAACCAGTACCAGGCCCCCACTGGTGGTAGTGCTGGTAACCAGTACCAGGCCTCCATTGGTGGTAGTGCTGGTAACCAGTACCAGGCCCCCACTGGTGGTAGTGCTGGTAACCAGTACCAGGCCTCCACTGGTGGTAGTGCTGGTAACCAGTACCAGGCTCCCACTGGTGGTAGTGCTGGTTACCAGTACCAGGCCTCCACTGGTGGTAGTGCTGGTAACCAGTACCAGGCTCCCACTGGTAGTAGTGCTGGTAACCAGTACAAGGATCCAACTGTTGGTAGTGCTGGTAACCAGTACCAGGCTCCCACTGGTAGTAGTGCTGGTAACCAGTACCAGGCTCCCACTGGTGGTAGTGCTGGTAACCAGTACCAGGCTCCCACTGGTAGTAGTGCTGGTAACCAGTACCAGGCTCCCACTGGTAGTAGTGCTGGTAACCAGTACCAGGCTCCCACTGGTGGTAGTGCTGGTAACCAGTACCAGGCTCCCACTGGTAGTAGTGCTGGTAACCAGTACCAGGCTCCCACTGGTAGTAGTGCTGGTAACCAGTACAAGGCCTCCAGTGGTGGTAGTGCTGGTAACCAGTACCAGGCCTCCACTGGTGGTAGTGCTGGTAACCAGTACCAGGCCCCCACTGGTGGTAGTGCTGGTAATGAGTACCAGGCCTCCAGTGGCGACAACCAGTACCAAGCCCCTAGTAGTGATAACCAGTACCAAGCCCGCAGTGTTGGTAGTAGTGATAACCAGTACCAGGTCCCCAGTGTTGATAACCAGTACCAGGTCCCCAGTGTTGATAACCAGTACCAGACCCCCAGTGTTGATAACCAGTACCAGACCCCCAGTGTTGATAACCAGTACCAGGTCCCCAGTGTTGATAACCAGTACCAGGTCCCCAGTGTTGGTAGTAGTGATAACCAGTACCAGTCCGCCAGTGTTGATAACCAGTACCAGGTCCCCAGTGTTGGTAGTAGTGATAACCAGTACCAGTCCGCCAGTGTTGATAACCAGTACCAGACCCCCAGTGTTGGTAACCAGTACCAGACCCCCAGTGTTGATAACCAGTACCAGGCCCCCAGTGGTGGTAACCAGTTCCAGACCCCCAGTGTTAATAACCAGTACCAGACCCCCAGTGGTGGTAACCAGTACCAGGCCCCTAGTAGTGATAACCAGCATCAGGCCCCCACTGGTGGTAGCAGTGGTGACGAGTACCAGGCCCCCAGTGATGATAACGATTACCAGGTCAATATTGCTGTTAGTCAGTACTAGGCTTCTACCTAGCAATCACTGGTGGTAGATATTGCAAAGCCCAACTAGTGGCAAGCGACACAAAGTCCCCGCTGGTTGCACGTTATGCAAATCCCAACTATGACCAGTAGTACAAAATTTCCCCCCCCCCCCTGGTGGAAGGCAGAGCCTGCTGCCTGATCCTCAGGCAGCAGCTGCCAGTAAGTAGTCTGTGGCTCCTACTGGTACTATTGGTATGAGGTCCCTACTTTATACCACCACTGGTGGCAGTATCTAAAAATTCAAAATTCAAAAATTCAAATTCAATCTGTTGTCAGTTGTAGGTGGCTGGTGATGTAAGAGGATAAGGATACCAGTACCTGGTGGTGGTGGTGGTTAACGAGTACCAGGTCCTCAGTGGTGGTAACCAGTACCAGGTCCTCAGTGGTGGTAACCAGTACCAGGTCCTCAGTGGTGGTAACCAGTACCAGGTCTTCAGTGGTGGTAACCAGTACCAGGTCTTCAAGTGGTGGTTAACCAGTACCAGGTCCTCGGTGGTAGTCACCAGTACCACTCACCACTCACAGTATGAATATGGAGTGTGCAATAAATTACTACTCATCAAGTAATTAAGATGATCCTCAATAAGCTCAACAGACTGTCTGCCCCAAACAACGAGATACCATATAGGTCTATACTCCTGCACTGCTCATTCCACACCTTCCCTGCCTCACTTTCCTACTTGTACATTAGCTTAATTTGTGATATTTGTTATTTTCTATATTACCTCACAATTTAATTTTTATCTAAATAATTGAATTATATTATTTTTACTATTTATGTTTATATCTTGTTATAATGATGTTCCTGACAGTGGTAGTCCCAATGATGCCAAAGAATAGCACATTATATTTTATCACTAAATAAAAATTATAATACTAATGATGGTATTATTAGATGCATCTCAAATGTATCATAAAAGTATAATTGGTATATCTACTAAACCTTGGGTATATGACCAGGTATATAGGCCTAGGTTCGCTGCACCTTGAGTTCAGCACCATATATGCTTAATTAATACACCTTGGGGTACAGGACATAAGAACTAGTACCCCAGCTTACCGCACAACGAATATAAAGTTCTAAGCATCACATATCTTAGATTTAGGACATGAAGACCTATGATTAGCACACACATTGTATGCAGAACATATAGGCCTAGACTTACCACATCTTGGATATCGGGTATATAAACTTAAGGCTTGCCACACCTTAAATACAGAACATACTGTACAGATCATGGTTATATGCTGATGCTCTGTTCAATCAGACTGTTGGATGCCAATGCATGTACTGTAGTCTGAAATAGGGATCCAAGCGTGATTGATAAGGTACTTTTTGGAGGACTTTTATTATGTTTCCTCTTGAATACCAAAAAAAAAGAGTTTAGCCAGTTATGTCTTTTTTTATTAAAAGTGAGGCACAACAACCAAGTTCATCGAAATTGATGACAAAACTGACCCAGGATAAACTCCTCAGAGAGAACCTTAAATGCAGTTGAGCAGAGAATTGCTACTGGGAAGCAAGCAAACGAATAACAATGCACCTTGAAGTCAAATGCAAGCAAAGCTAGGTAAAAGTGTGGGATCCTTGACCTGCAGCTGCCATGCCCCCAACATTATGGAGCAAGTTGGGAATACAAAAACAGAGGACCTCTTTCCACTCAAGAATTGAAATCCAGAAGGAAAAAAATACCATTTCCCGGGTCCATAGAATTACCCAAATCGGCCCAAAACTACACAAATCGTCCTAGCATTACGTAAGTAATGAAGAAATATGGTATATGTACTTACTATAATGTTGGTGCTACACGTAGAACATGATCAAACCTATTTTTACTCTGAAATAATCTAATTTCATAACGAAATGAGACGTAAATATGTGAGAGGTCCAACTTTTACATCATTCAAAATCAATACTAAAAAGTACCTAATTTCATCTTCAGAGTTTTTCTCTTTTTGCCTTAAAATTGCACTGTATCTATTGCTACCCAATCTCCCAACCTTTTTGTTCCCAATTTGAACATCTTTACCATTGAGATCATTGCTGTTTTCTTATATGTGCTGCCATTCTATTGTATGGTGTTTATAAATCTTGTTTATCTGTATCTTTTGCTACCCAGTCTCCTAATCTTTATGTACCCATTCTGAACATCTTTACCATTGTGATCATTGCTGTCTTATATGTGCTGTCAATCTGCTGTATGGTGTCTATTAATCTTGTTTAAATTACTAATCAAGCTGTCAATTTAATCAATCAGAGCTTTAATATAACAATGTGCTTTAATATACTTACTTATCTCTCTCATCTCATTTTTCTCTTGTAATGTATCTTTCATTTATCAATTCTGATTGAACTTACCTACTTAATATTATCTGCTAGATTAAGGACCTGCCCGAAACGCTGCGCGTACTAGTGGCTTTACAAGAATGTAATTACTGTACTATCCAATGTATTCTCACAAACCCAATGTACCTTCTTGTATATATATAAATAAAATAAATAAAATAAAATAAAATAGGTGACGCCATAGGAAGTCGACGGTCCAAGCGACAATTTTGTGGAGCGACTTATCCAAGATATATGGTCGCCTGGAGAGTGTTTGCTGCCATATCAGCCTCCTGTACACAGTGATCCAGTCGTCGTATTTCATGGTTCAAATTGTCGCAAATTTAATTGGTAATATTAACAAGTAGAATGTGTATTTATAATAATATTTTTTTCATAAACAGCCACAAAATATTTAATATTTATTAAAAAAAAGTGTCTGGAAGTTAAATCAACTCCACAGGACAATAAATTTGTTATATAGATACTAGCGTTATTCGTTGGTATGCGTTCGCAATTTAAACTACTCATGTCCTTTTCGTTCATAGAACACCGAACCCTACACGCTTGTAGCGAGTAGATTATCCCAATAATATACTCGCTCTAAATGCATTGTTAATATTCCTGTCAACCTTTGGAAATGAATGAGGTGAGGCGTTGCCCGGGCAACACGGTGAGGTGTTGCCCGAGCAATATAAGCGGCAAGAATAGCAAACATTAACTAGTCTACTTTCAAGTGTGGTCTAGAGCAGACACTTGCGAGATACTGTACCGACGCTCAGTGCGCTCAACTCACACCAAAGTATCACCGGTGTACTTCTGTATATTCGACCAAATATATATTTAGTGTCTGTATTTATTTGTCACCATACATTACGTAACAATAGAACCGTTACACACCTGAGTTTTGGGTTGTGCATGGTCGGGCTTCCGTTCGTGCATGGTTGTGATCCAGAGGTTGTTTGTTTGGTTCGTTCATGTTAGGCTTGCAGTTAGACAACTGGTCGGGCTCCGGTTACAGAACTGGTCAAGCTTCGGTTACACAACTGGTCAGGTTCCGATTGCATTACTCCGGGGGTGTGACTTGTTGGACTTTGAGTTGTGCATGGTTGTGTAGGATTCGGTGTTCAATGAACGAAAAGGACATGAGCAGTTTAAATTGCGAACGCATACCAACGAATAACGCTAGTATCTATATAACAAATTTATTGTCCTGTGGAGTTGATTTAACTTCCAGACACGTTTTGTTTAATAAATATTAAAGATTTAATGGCTGTTTATGAAAGATATTATATAAATACACATTCTACTTCTTAATATCACCAATTAAATTTGCGACAATTTGAGCCATGAAATGCGACGACTGGATCACTGTGTACAGGAGGCTGATATGGCAGCAAACACTCTCCAGGCGACCATATATCTTGGATAAGTCGCTCCACACAATTGTCGCTTGGACCGTCGACTTCCTATGGCGTCACCTCTCACATATTTGCGTCTCATTTCATTATGAAATTAGATTATTTCAGAGTAAAAATAGGTTTGATCATGTTCTACGTGTAGCACCAACATTATAGTAAGTAAATATACCATATTTCTTCATTACTTACGTAATGCTAGGACGATTTGTGTAGTTTTGGGCCGATTTGGGTAATTCTATGGACCGCCATTTCCCCAAAGAAAAGAGCCTTCTAGCCTGAATGAGGTCAAGACTGGATACCACATTCAGATAGAAGATTACGATTCAAACCCAAAAACAGCAGGATGAAATTTTGAATGTATATTTCTCACCTTCTCAACAGGAATAAAGGAAGACTAGCAAATCCTGTCTACTCTGAAGAGGCAGAAGATGAGACTATGGGAACCTGTGAAGGATTAGAACATCTGTGACTTCATCTATCATGAAGACAAACTGAGATGGAGACAAGAAAATAGCATGTAAGATTCTCAGGGAAATTAATAACCTTGATAAAGAGGATTTGTTCCATTATAAGGCTGGACAGAACAATGGAACATGAATATTGATGGTGCAGGTAGGTTAAAAATGATCTTAAAAAGAACATGTTTAGCATAACAGTACTGTAGTAAACAAATGAAATATACTTGATATAGTACAGTCTAATAGGAAATAGTTTTGAAAGTTGACATGATAAGAAACATGGAGGTTGAAAGTTATTGCATAAACAAATGACAACTGGTAAGACAGGACTCGGGAGTTTGCATTCAATCCTGTAAGCACATTTAGACTAGTACATTTAACGCAACAACATAATTCAATGAGATCTACTTTATTTCCCATACAGTATTTTAAATTTTCCACAATTCATTTTTTAAAAATTTAAAAAACTAAATTTCTTTGAAATAAAACATTTACAGATGTGGATATCTTCAAGATACCTTGAACACCCAAGGTCTCCATAAGGTACAATTCTCCACTAATGGAGTGGGACACCTAAGAAATTTTTGTATCATGTATAAATTTCCTTGAATGTCCTTGGACTTTCACGAACATTTCTTCCAGAGGGAAAAGTAAGGTTTAGGTGTAGGAAATAGAAAATATAAGATGATTCTTTTATTGGACAAGATTATCTATATACACAAAATGATACAGAATATTGCTGGCCAAGTGAATGATTCAATGTGTTAACATAGTAATATAAAATGCAGTTACAACAATGCATGTGTTCTTTCAGTGAATATTGTCATTTGTAACATTACTTTGATTATTTTTTAGGCAAAACCACAAATAATTTTGCAGTTTTTCCATGGTTTACTTTACATCTGATCAAGTGCGCCAAACAAGTTATCAGCTTTCTGTGACTTGTTCATTATCTTAAAAGGTATTATCAGTCAAAATGATCACAAGTCTTATAGCTCACAATAATAAACAGCATATGCAAGCAGAGTATCAATCACATATATTTCTAAACAAATTTACAGACCTGTACGTACTTAGAAATACAGTACTGTACAGTACTCTGGTCCAAAGTTTATAAAAAAAATTTGATACCTGAACAGCATTTTTCAAATAAAACAGCAATCACAAATCTTACCACACAAAAATACCCCAATTAGAAGGCAAAATATAGCACATTTCTCTCGCTGCAACATTATTCAGTAACGCACATGGAGAAGCCCAGCTGTCAAAGAGTGCTAGAAATCAAATTGGAGAAATTTCCTAAAATTTAAGATGCCATATTTGTCAATTACAACAAAACTAATCACTATTTTCACATAGTGCTGGTTGTCACATGCAAGTACCCCAAAAAAATACAGTACTGTACATGTAACACACTTTAACATGCTTCTCACATGATTATAAAAAAATACAAGACCAGTCAAGAAAAATTCTAGCACAAGTGCTTACTGTGTCTTCATTTACCTTACCGATATGATGGCATGTTAAAAATGTGTTTGGTCAGTGCTCAAGCCACTGGTAATAAAGCTACTGTTCATATGACAGTATTAAAGCAGGTACTTACCACAAATACTCAATCAAAATAACAATAGACAATGACATGGCAAAATCTCAGACTGCTTAACTTGGAGGCCTACTGCATATTATTTTTGAAAAATATTTAAGTATAAAATAAAAATAAAAGAGTTGAATATAATGAAATGCCTCTCTCTGGTGGGTTCTTGGTGACTCCTCCTTGCTAGCTACCTGGATAGTTCCACCCAATTCAATCCATGCCAGGCCCTTATAAGTCATTGAAACTTACCTGGGACCACAGACCAAAACCTGGTCCCCTCTATATAGGCACAAGTCAGGCGGGACCAAAGAGCCAAAGCTCAACCCCCGCAAGCACAAATAGGCGAGTACAAAGATCAGAGGATACTAGATCACTAACCAAATAAGAGCCACCAGAAAAATGAGCGATATAAAACAAACGCCAAATTAAAATAGAACATGTGACACAAGACACTGGTCCAGGTGAATCACTTAAGACATAAAGCACTTCACTTGTTAATTACATCTGCACATTGCAATGTGGTTGTGGGCCTACCTTTTTGTTCCTAATATCCTCTGTTCCTGGTGCCTGTGCAGTGGGGTCCAGCCTCTGGTGCCCAGTAAGCTTACAATGCCTCAAGGGCCTGGCAAGGATTGAAATGGGTGAAGCTTGCCAGGCAGCTAGCAACAAAGAGGAGGCACCTTAGGAATCCTCCCAGAATAATATGTAATCTCAAAGAACTTAATTTTTCTGTATCTAACTTTTTCTATGACTAAAAAAAAAAACTTTTAAACTGCATTAAAGTTAATGTAAATCTAATGAGATGCTTTCTACAACTGATGAACACCACTTCGTGCTTCAAATTTCCCAAAACTTTAGTCATATACTTACAAACATTATACATTGTCACAATCTCAAAATAAACAATTGATCTACTGTCTTAAAAATTAAAAATTGTATTGGTTAAAATTACAGTACAGGTGTACCTGTATCTACAACACATGTAACAATATTGAATGTTTCTACACACCATAAAGTTAAAAAAAAAAAAAAAGTACAAAAAACAGGACCTATAAGGACAAGCATTTTATGTACTGTACGTACTAGCATATTTTATGATTTGCAGAATTCATGTAACTACCTGTCTTATAAATTTTAACAATAGAAAAGATACAGATATTTGCCAAGCAAAGGCTTTGCTATTGTTTAATGCTGTACTGCATTTGAAGGCAGATACAGAGTCTATCATGCTACTACAGTGACCCAAAACGAAATTAACATCATACTAAACTTACCTTCTTGATCACTCTTATATTATTGAATAGGTACCATGATCTGGGGTAGGATGAGAGATCGTGAATGAAAACTAGAGACTCAGATGCACGACAGGAATGTAATGAAACACTTCTTCACTGTAAGCATAGTGGAGCAAGTGGAATGAGCTAGAAAGGGAGGTAGTTAAGGCTAACTTCATACATAGTTTCAAGAGAAGATATGATAAGCTAGAGGTTCAGGAGCCATTGTATTAGACAACTGGTGGCTGAAAAGTAGGACCCCAGGAGCTGATTCTCCCTCAGCAATGACATACAATATAGGCGAGTACTGTATGTACGTGTGCGTAGACATATATTTTTGTGTGCATATATTTGTACATTTGTGTGAGTTAACGGTGTTCAGACTACTAAATAAGAATTGAACTAGATTTCATGTTATATGCTCAGTACAGTATTTGGAAAATGCAGATTAAGAACCAAATTCTATTGTCATGATTGTATTTATGTGAGTAGTTATTAAGCAAATGTAAGCAAATTCAAATTGTAAACAAATTGTAATTACATGTATGTTTATCACCAAGGCAATATTTAACTCAAAGTGCCATTCAGATTGCCAATAATTAGAATAAAATGTTAACTAATTATAAAATTATTTTGATGTTCATGCAGCCATTGTCATTTCTTGTCAAATCACACAGTACAGTACAGTATTTATAAATGGGAATAGTGACTTCATGAAATATCACAGAATATTAATCAAGTGCTAAACTACAGTCCCAATAATAAATGCAGTTAAAGTACTCTAAGGTACTACAGTACATCCAAATTCTTTAGAATAATTTTCTCTCCATGCTCACTAATATTAAATAGAGGTAAATATAAATCATTTCCCAATGTCAATGTGCTAAAACTCTTTACAATGATATATAGACACAAGCAAAAATTATATTTTATATATTATTACCCTTACTTACCTATATATATATATATATATATATATACAGTATCTTATAATTACCAACTAGAAATAAAGTATTTTTCTAAATTATTTATCACTGTAATTATTAATATTTTCAGCAATGTGTCTAAAACATCCAACGTCAAAAATTTCACGCATATAATACATGCCAGTTCAATTTATATTAGCCTTCTTTGAACTCATCTACATAAAGCTGTCTTGTTATTCCCCGATGACTCCAACCGCTGCTCTTTTAAACAACCTGCATAAACCTTCCAACATCATGATACAGTGTCACTAACTGTTGGAAGTGAGGCTTGCACTTAAGCCCAGCTCAGTGTCAAAAATGGATCAGATCAAGATGAATAATCATTAAAAGATCTATTTTTCTTAGAGAAATTATTCTTTTATTTGCAAAGTTCCAATGCACATTACTAGAATGACAACCAAAAAGTCCTTATTAAACATCATCTTATCAGGAAACCCACTGAGATCCTCCTCAAACATCCCTAATGCTTGTTTGCCATTTACAGAACAGTAATTAATAAAGGTCCACAGTTATATTACTTTAAACAACACTAAACTGATAACTGAATGGCCAAGTTTATTTTTACTGCTCTACAATAAATTTTGCTTCAGAATAAATTATACAGGTGTGCAAAATAAATGTATGTATAATACACAAAAAAAAATTTAAAATATTTTTGCTGCTCTGCTTTGTCCTATCTTTACTCCTTATTTTGCCTCCTCTCTCTAATTGCAAGCTTTGTCTAATCCTCTTGAAGCATGAATTTAGCCACAGGGTAGGGAGAAACAGCCACTGTATGAGCATCTCCCTACACTACATGTCAACATGAAGTGACCAGTGAATATATGGTAGTCACTTGGTAGTGACTATGGTAAAGCTCAATTGGTAGTGACATATGGTAGAGCCCAATTTCTTCGTAAAATCTGAATTGGGTTACGGTGACATATGGTAGAGCCCAATTTCTTCGTAAAATCTGAATTGGGTTACGAACTTTGCCTCGGGTAACATAGTTTGTTGAAACGGGTATGATCTAGCACGTGGTGGCAAGGCGACCGCGCCTCAGTTTACCAGTGCCTCCCGCCTAATGACAATTGCACCTGATTTCTTTGTAAGGAATTTCAGTGTTTTTCGGATTTTTGGGTATTTGAACATAAAAATACAGTAATCATTATATATCTCGCCATGGGTCCCAAGAAAGTCAGTGGTAAGGTTCAACCGAAGAAAATAGTTGAGTAGAGGCAGTAGAGGATGTCCCTTCCTCATTAAGAAAATGTGTGAAGTATGGGAAGAACTACAAAGTTTTTGTTGAAAATACTCGCCAAGATAAAGCTGTAGCAGGCCATTGCATTGACCTTTTAAATAACAATGTCTCACTACAGACAAGTGCTAAACTGTAGAGAAAAACAAGTGTCTTTAGACAGATTCTTAGTAAGACAAGCAAGCAGTGAATCACAATGAAGTCCTAGTGGTACTCCTGCAAAACTTAGGAGAGAAAATACCCCAGAGAAGTCATCACTGCCTGAGGTTATAATGGAAAGGACTCCCCTTCCAAACACTGACACCTCTCCTCCTCCCCCCTCCTCACCGTCTTCCATATGCCAACAAGAGTCATCAATAAAGGTAAGCAATAACATGTACATACTTTAGTACTAAAGATTTGGGTGAATTAAGTATAAAATTTACTTTGAAGTTAATATTTTTGTAAGTGCGGAACAGATTAATTCAATTTACATTATTTCTTATGGGAAAATTTGCTTCAGTTTACGAATTTTCGTGTTACGAACCGTCTCTGGGAATGGATTAAGTTCGTAAGCTGAGGTACTACTGTATAAATGTCAGTAATTACCTAAGTGTAGTTACAGGATGAGAGCTACGCTCGTGGTGTCCCGTCTTCCCAGCACTCTTTGTCATATAACGCTTTGAAACTACTGACGGTCTTGGCCTCCACCACTCAGTGAGTGAGTGTGTGAGAGAGTGTGAGTGAGTGAGTGAGAGAGAGAGAGAGTGTGAGTGAGTGAGTGAGTGAGTGAGTGAGTGAGTGAGTGAGTGAGTGAGTGAGAGAGAGAGAGAGAGAGAATATCTTCAACCTGTTTTGCTAAAAAGAAAAACAGAAATACATACCTGTAATTGCATCTCCTGTATTGAAAAATTCCCTAGGGTATTGTTTGCAACTGACAGAGTTGGGGTTATCCCGTCATTGTGAAACGTGTTTAGAAATTTGGGGGCAGCGAAGCTTGTATGCTTTAGATACTGTTCTAATTATCACCACCCTCCCCTCCCACAGATAATTTTTAAAGCAAATTGAAAATGTGCCACTAGGGGCTTACATATTTCCATAATAATTGGGGGGATCTTCCTTACCCTACTCCTACATAAATCAAGCGAAAGTTTTAAACAAATATTTTGCAGGCATCTCCAAATGTTATGTGGACACCACAAATTTTGTAAATATTAATTCAGTAAAACTATAAAGTAACCCATCTTGGTGATATATACAACATAAATGGTGTGTGCAAGATGGTCGTAAATTTGAATTTTCTCCCTATACAGTATATTATCTCCTTCACCTTCTGTTGAATTATTTATTATATTCAACCTGCTTTCAACCTTTTATATTATTTCATATTGCACTACAGTAAACCCCATTTCTATTCGGTAAAATAATCGAGACCATCTTGAGAGGTTATCTTGAGGTGATTTCGGGGCTTTAGTGTCCCTGCGGCCCGGTCCTCGACCAGGCCGCCACCCCCAGGAAGCAGCCCGTGACAGCTCACTAACACCCAGGTACCTATTTTACTGCTAGGTAACAGGGGCATAGGGTGAAAGAAACTCTGCCCATTGTTTCTCGCCGGCACCCGGGATCGAACCCAGGACCACAGGATCACAAGTATAGCGTGCTGTCCGCTCGGCCAACCGGCTCCCTTTAAAATATTAATGGTATATTTTCTATTCCACACAAGCTTGCATGGTGACGAGTCATTATACCAAACTACACCCACAGTACAGGCAAGGTTTTATTTAAAGAAAAGCACATTGGGTACAGTAAAGGCATTGAGCATATTTTAAGACAATATATATACGTAGCTGATTTAGATTTTGATCAAAAATATAGATTCAGCCATACCTCCTCTTCCCTATTTTTCCCTTCCCTCTCTATTACAGTACAATACTCTGTTGCTTAACAGTGTACAGTACGGTACTCTGTTATTTAAGTTTACAGAGTACAGTACAGTACTACCGTTTTCAAGTGTACTGTTAACAAATCTTAATATACAGTATGCAGTGCATTTAATATTTTATCTAATAAAATCTACTGTCTTGGAGCACATCCTATTAAATTTCCATGTGGCTGTTAACAAAATTCTATGCAGTTTAATATAGTTCCATCTAGAATCAGGAGCCACCTGTACTTGTACTATAACTTTCACCTTTGTATAACTGTAACCAAAATTATACATTTTTGTTCTATGCTGTTATCCTTAGTCACCAAAATTTCATTAAAGAAGGCCCTTGTAGAAAATTACATGAAATATAATGAAAACACAGTAAACGTACAACCTAATTCACAGTACTGTATGAATATCCCTTATTTAATATTAACAATTAACTGTACAGTATAAGCAGCTGTTAGAAATGTAATGATAACAATACAAGAAGAAATGGTAGGTATATGAAATTCCTTATGAGGGAGTGTATGGAGAGCTAGTCACAAATCTATACAGCATATTCTATCCATTTATAATTCAGATTTATGAAAAATTAACTCAAAAGATAAATCTTCAATAAAGGAAGCTTTTTTTCACAAAAGACAATAATTTAGCACATGAGCTAATCAAATTTATTTTATTTTCACCATTCAGTTATTGTTTATTAGAAATCGTAATAAACAATTAGCCATTCCACTGAGTAGACCCACACTAAACTAGTTGCTAGTGCACAAAGTAAAATAATGTACCCTGATATATTTCACACACTAAGGCTTTGATACATCATAAATGAAGAAACATGCACAGAAATAACTATTTCATAATTAATGAAACTTTAGGTTCATAAACCCTAAATATTATCAGTCAGGTTATTGTAACCCATTTTTTTTTTCCTGGTAAAGATACCTACTGTATTTAGGAACAGACTAAATTGCTTTTAGTTTACAGAGAATTGTTGTGTACCATCCTGGTAATTTAAAGGAAGTTCTAGAAAAATTTCCCTGCTCTTTGAGGAGTGGTTTTTTTTAGTGGCACTTTTTTTTATTATTGTATTGTCTTGGGCACATTACTTGGATATTATTACATTCACAAAACAATAAAGCTGTTGTCTATAGATAAGAACACCAGGTTTTTCTTTCATCTTGCCACAAAGTATTTTATTTATTTTGAGTGCGAGGTTTTTTATTACAACTTTTGTTACAACAACCAACAGTGCTTGCATTTTCAGGTAATGTCAATTGTTACGCGCTATCAGGCCCTCTAGTTTTGTGTGCCATATTTTCATATCTGTACACTATGTATCCTTACAAATACTGTAAAAAAAATGCACTGTAATGGCACCGCTCTCTTTCTCCCTCCCTCCCCTTCTCCCCCCCAATAAATCTAGTCTGTCTAATAACTGATCTTCTTTTACTGACTTCCTATACTTATTTATACAGTATATGGTTTCCACCTAAATAAAATGGAAAAGATATGACACACAAACTTGTACGAGTCTCTTATCACAACATTTAGTGAACCAAACATTTAACATCACTTATATCTTAATGAGAAATACATCTTAATAATATATTAACATTTCCTAAAAAATATTGTGATATAAATTTCAAGATTTATTTGACATCCAAATGCAAAGTAAAAAAATACATTGTTGAAGTTATTTTTAAAAAGATATACAATATACAAATGACTTTACCTTAGAATTTCCATTATATTTTACAAAGGATCATCAGTGCAGATTTTTCTGCACCAGCCTGATTATGTCAATATAATTACCTTGTATGTTTTTCTAGCGTCCTCTGATGTGTGGGGTGTACCAGCTGGTACCAGATGGTACACCCCCACACATCATTACACCTCTGACGCACCAGATGGTGTACGTATGCATACTGTGTTCTCAGTTCTCATTAGTCGACTAATAATCTTAGGTCACGGAATGCCTTGTGTATAACACTACTGCTCCTCCTCATGGATAGAACCAGTAATAATCTCGATGAACATTTTGGTATTCAGTCGTGTGGGACAGTACCGTACAATACCTTGCATTTTGCTCTCTCAACTAGCTGGCCTCCTGCCCAAGTAACATCTTACCATTTGGAACAGGTTAACATCATCTCTGTTAACATGTGTTCACCAAATACTACCATTTGCTACACTCCATATATATTCTACTGTGCAAGAGTACTGTACATATATTGTTTTGCTATTTTGTTCTTAATGCAAAAATCATTGATTTTACTAACTGAAATTGCAGACTTTTATATTTATATATATTTGTGAGCTTATACTGAATATATAATAAGTATATACTAATTAGCACAATCATGTGGAAAATTTGCTTAGCTTTTTGTGCCTGACAATTAAAAAAATGTATGATTGACCTCTACCACAGACACTGGTAATTTTCTCTCAACAGTGTAGCTTTCAATATACCTACAATATTTTCAGAGTATACTTCGTGCAAATGTGAAAATATTTTTGTCATAATTACATACTAAAGCTTCACTGGAATTCCCACGACTTTAAGGGGCTGCCAATTTATTATTTTGCTTTTCACTGCAATACACGGTTATAAATATTATGTACAGTACTTTACATCTAAGAACTTCTTGTATGTGAAAAGCATTCAAAGTACAATATTGTACTGTGCATTGTATCTCGGCAAACATTTAATGTAAAGATTTAAACACTTTATCAATACGTTTGGTAAATAAAGTTTTAATTTCCAGAAAGAATTTTCATTCTTGTTCTGCTTCTCTTCATATATCTATTAGGTTGCAAAGTTTTCACACATCTAAAATATTTTGAAATATAAGCTCCACTATTTCTTTTGTGTCCCTAATGTTTGTTTTTGCTGTACTTTGTTTAATGATAAAGTAAAAGCAGTAAACTGAAAAGCAGCATATAACCTCTTGGCATATGTCAAAAAAGAAAAAAAAATGTATATTTGTATAGTCAAACTTGGATAATTTTTCAATCTATAAGCAGTATTTTCATACATAATTGTTTTCCCAACAGTAAAACCAAAATGCAAGTGCTTTACGTTTGCTAAAGCCAAACATGCATAAAAATTCTTAAAATAACACTTAAAGTGCTGCCCGGGAGTCTTGATTCATCAATATATAAACATGTTAAACTAGTATGCTGAGAGAAGAATGAAACTGCTTTACTTTGCTGTGTTTGTATATGGAAATCATGGACACTGTAGAAAGACAATAAGAATATATCCATCTATCAGTTTTGATAATCCTTTTATGAATTCAAGCTTCAGTTGTCCTTAAATTATGTTTAGCATTATACTGTTGTGGGTCACATCACCACTCTTCCACTCACTTTGGTCCCAACATATTAATCATCTCCTCCCTGAAGGCATCGACTAACATTCCAACCATAAATGTAATCTTCTCAAATATTAATGTCATGTGCTAATTCACATTTCAACAGGGATTTTTCTCTACTTCTTAATTCATCCCTTACCAAACTATTCCACTACTATGGAATCTCGTTTCTCTTAACATTTAAAGCTTTTCCATATCCTTAATTTCTCAGCCCCTGGATTTTTTTAATGATCTCAGGAATTTAACATTATGCCTACCTTTATTAACTACAAAAATTCAACTTGATTTGCTTTCCTTACTAAATTTATATTGTTGTTCAGTATCTACAAAACTAAATACTGTATATGGTAATGAGTCAATAAGCTTAAAACTTTATACAGAACTAATAAAATTATACAAATTGAGCTCTAGTAAACTCAACTGCACAAAACTAATGCTTACCACAATATTTTCTAGCTTGAAAAAAAAAAAAAGTGATCAAAGTAATGAAAGGATCAGTACCAAGTGTAGAGTCGACTCTAAACCAATTCGACCTTACGTGTTAAACTCGACTACTATAATTAAGCATCCATAAAAATCATCCAGCAAATCCAGACAATGACTACTCCCTGTTCACATTTGGTCATTGGGTTTACATTACCATTGTTGTTTTGGAATAATTAAACATTCTTAAATAACTGACCCTTTTACAACAAAGGCTAGTTTTCATTTGCAAAATAAGCATTCTTCCTTAGTGTGGATATGTACTTGGGAGAGGTCTGTTAAAATCCAAGTTTTGTCTTTTATAGTATTTATATTAAAACTGTATGGGGCTTAAATAAAGATAAATACTGATATTATACTTTATGGCTGTGAGAAAATATACATATATCAACAACTGTATCAGAATACGTAGAGCCCAAACACAATGCTTCAAGAAATTCTGCTGATATCTGCATACTAGATTCTCCATACTGTAGGGCTCACAAGTCAGTGAAGGTTCACTAAGTACTGGAGTAGATTGTGCCAAATTTGGCTACCCAGGTATTGCCCACTGTAGGCATCAAGTAAAGAGTCAACAAGACGGTATGTACACAATATGCACATTATAAAACCCATATATGGTCCTTAACCAGTTCAGCATAAGAATAAATATTTATCTTCACATTACCAAAAGCAGACAAAAAGAAGTCTATATTGACTGCTGCATGTATAGTTAAAATCCAACATGACAGTTGCTACAGCATCAACCTAAATCATCCAACCTGTCCTCTCAAACCAACACATCATATTTTTTATGCCAAAATCCCAAACGGACAAAATATGGCATACATACATAATATAAATCATAGCGGCTCACAAACAACCATATTTTCTATGCATGGGTTGATAAGTTAGGTTCACATGTGTTAGTACACCTTTTTTTGTCTGTTGTGACAACTTAAGAGGACAGGTTGAATCATCACCTAACACCCAAAAGCTACATTATTTTGGCTAACTGGCAACCTTATTTTTTCCCAATACACTTAGCCACCATCACAACGTGATGACCAACACAATAAAAATATGCACGAAGATTTGATCAGTAATCATCTCTAAATAAATCCCTTTCTTATGAAAACTTGATAATCATTACCAATACTATTCTTGCATCAAGCACTCAATGTCAAACCTTAATTTTTTCCTCCACTCTGGAGTTTTCAGAAATGGCTCACTACTAGTACTGCCTGGCTATACCAATACACCTAAGAATTTCTACACCAGTGGCCAGACTTTATACCTTTAGGTGAGTTTGCAGCAAGCATCGTGCACCAGAGCAATATCTTGCATCCATCGGTCTAGTTTCACACTGTAGAATTCATTCACATTTGTCTTTGACAGTGAGCATGATGAGGTTGGTCTGGTGAATGAGATACGTGGCACTCACAAATACAGCATTGGCCCTATTATGGTGAAAGGAGAGTAGTTAGTTAATTATTGCAGAACATTTAAACAAAAAATAAATAAATCAGGTACAGTATACGGTATGGCCACCCATTTATTTATATTATCTAAAATTAAAGGACATTGTGTGAGGAACATATGCTGCACTTAGTACATTTGTTCTAAGTAGATTTGTTACACAGACTCATCCTGTGCGAAAGCATATTGTCTGTTATTATGTCATTCCAGGTATTCTACCCATTTCGTTTAATAATTTTTCTAATATTTTTTTTTTTAATATTTTGACTGCCATGCTGTCAATGACACAGGTCATTAATTTTCTTCTCTGCTATCACTCTTGTCGAGTGGAGTTATGTTTGAATTTGTTTATATATCCAATAAGATTCTTGTATATAAAGATCCCTGAAAAATCAAATCAAATGAAATTCTCAGTTCAGGTGCACATTCCCTCAGAACCCAAGATGAGATTGCATCTGGGCCAACCCTAGCTTCTTGAGCAGTTTTTGAATTTCACCTCTATACACTTCTATGTACTCTATGTTGTTCTCCGACATCTGTATTGTACCTGCTTCACATCTGTATTGTACCTGCTTCTCTGAATCTTGACACAATACACACACACTTTGGAACTGTTCATTTAGTGTTCCACACATTTCCTTTTAATTTTGTGAATCTGTTTCCCATTTCCAACCTCTATATTTTATCCTTGACCTGAAACTTGCTTTTTAATAACTTTATAGTATGTCTGTCAGTCAGTCTGCATGTCTGGTTGTCTGTCCACGTATGTGAATTAGTCTGTGTGGCTGGTTGTCTGCCTGGCTTACTTGCTTATGTGTGAATGTGTTGTGGGTAAGAATAAAAACAATTTTTATCACACATTCACATTAATATTTCTACTATAAATTAAAATGTTATAAAAATGGCTTACTGTCCCTCCTTGAAGTACTCCTTGAGTGTGTTGCTAAACTTCTTGCTGTGCTTTACAAAATCCCGCTTACGGTGTTCCAATGCTTGCTTCCCTTGTGTGCCTGGTATGTACTGAGAGACTTCCGACACAGCATCCAACAGCTTCTTGATAGCACTTGCAATTTCTCTGTCAAAAGGAGTTTAGCACTCTTTATATGTACACCCTAATCAACTCAGCAACATGTCCCATCAGGATTAGAATCTATATAAAAAGCATAATTTATAATTTTATAAAGTGACCACTAAGAGCAATGTCTTTATTATTAAGAATTGAAAAAACAGAATAGGATTGAAAAGCCTCCCTTCAGACTCTATATTAGTAATCAGATAGAAGATTGAAATGATAAAGGTTTATGAAATCTTCCATTATAGACAGAATGAAATACAGTACAACGGAGAGGAGAAGTGAGGGCAATAATTTGAGGAGTTGGAATGGTAATCTTTCCTTGGGACAGGTTGAACTAGAACATGTTTCCAAAAGGTGGGGGGAGGGAAGGTTTTAGAAGACAAGCAATGGAAAAACAAACTAATTTAAGTCCAATTACTTTAATAATTAAGCTTACTTAATGGTTTCCAAGAATGTCTTCCTGTCTGTTATCTCATCTGGGATGCGGGACAGGATGCGCTTGAGGTTTGCAGATTTTTTATTTAGCTCTTGAAAAGCATCTTCAGTGCGTGTTACTCTGTAGTCACCAGCTGTAATATGTCTCATACTGCATAATACATAATACACAATGTTAAATACAAAAAGTTGCAAAATATGAGGCAAGTCTCTTTGTTAGTTACTATTTAATATTTTATCATGGAATAAGATAAATTTCAAAATTTGTATACAGTACTGTAGTAGCTACTTCACAAAAAAAATGCCAAAAGGAAAATCCCTTAATAAGTTAGCTAGTGCATTTCTAACTAAAAAGTGTTAAAAATATAAATTGCAAAGAAACTCCTTAAAAAAGCAAAACTCAATACTGAGTAATGACCGCTCTTTAGTTCTTGGCTTTATTACATGACTTCATTAAAAATATATATAATACTTGTATGCATAAAAATAAAGCATATTATTTGTAGACAGAAATTTTTTTATGTGCATTTACATAAATATAAAATACTGTAGTTACATTGAATTTCCAGTTGTGTCAAATTCACTATTAGATCACACAAGGCTCTTGTACTAACATACCTAGATAAGTACACCTGCGGTCAAACTCCAGTTGGGTGCATCAATATATTCATCCAACCCTCTAGTTTTTTGGAGCATAATACTGTATTAAGCAAGGATGCAAAGGCTCTTAAGATTCAAAAATTTAATTTTCTTAAATAAACCACGAAGCTTAAACATGACAAGCTCAAAGAATTTTATGCTTATACATAATGCCTGTATGCATGTATGTATTGTACATGAATACGAGCATGTACAGTACATTAATTAATGCCTTTGACTCAATTATGCTAACAGGAAACTACATAACTTAATCTACAATTAAGCAAAAAAATCACCCTGAAAGCATTTTTGGATACCAAGATAAGGCCTTTAGAAAGCAGCAAAACTTTTTTTTTTAACCATGTTTCTTATTTTGTTTATTATGGTGCTTAGTAAATTCCCCATATAAATTAGTAAACTATTTGAATTTCCTCCACTTAGGTCTATAGTGGCAACACTAAGAAAAGTAGGGTGCATATTCTCAACACACCACTCAGAAATCAAAAAAATAAATTCTCTACCCCTTTTTGTCCTTTCACTGACTACTGTTCTTATTTTATACTTTACTGTATATATACAGATACTGTACCAGTAGATGCTTTTTCACCCAAAGGGTAAGAAATCCATGGAATACTTTACCTGCTGAAGTAGGAAAAAAAAAGGAAACATTAGAAGGCCCCTTCTATAAGCCACTGACTTTCTGTTCTCGTTGGTGCCACTAGCGTTGGTGGCAACAAAGGATGGTAGATATCTGATAAATTCCAGTAAATACTTCTGAGGTAATCCTCAATTCATCTTGTTCTGTAGTGCAAACAAGTGACAAGTGCTTCATTTAAGAGAAGAATGCCAGTTGATAAACCAGAATGTTGAAGTTCTTCTCAAATGTTTAAATTGCTTCTTCAGAAGTCTTCCATGCTTGAAAGTAATAGGAATTTCAGGAGAATCCAAACAAGGCCAAGCCCACCCATAACAGAAGTTTCTAAATAAAACAGTGCGGAGGAAACAAATGGGATACAAATGAACATAGTTAAATGCACGTCCACCATTTCTCAGGCAATTTGAGGATACACCAAGTATGGATATCCATTTACTTATGACAATCAAGTCCTCTTCATTTGAAGTTTGCAAATTTGGTAATTTTTCTGTTTTAGACATTTTAACTGTTGAAGTCATTAGGAATCTTATCTGGAGTGACAGTGGATTTGATTAGAAACAGTAATTTTTCAAGATTCTACTGTACTGTATATGCATCTCTCCATTCTACTGTGGAATGACCAAACTATTTTATAGCTCCACTTTTCATTAAATCAACCATTTTATGTACAGTTTCTATTTGTCTACATTTCTTAATACCATGTTCTTCCCAGAATCTATCCTCTAAATACATAGCTGCAACAAAAAATCCTATTCCACCCCCTATCTTTCTAGTTCTCACTACCATTCCACATCACCCACACATTTCCATGCTATTCAATATGTAATACTGTACAGTACAGTACAACCTCGATTCAACGAACTATATGGGACCAACCCCAATTCGTTGCAACCAGAGATGCTTCTAGGATGTATTTTCCATGCCCTATGGGCTGACTTCACTTACCAAAATGTTAATTTCAACCTATACTGTAATATAACAAACAACTACCAAACGAACATGTCTGCAAAAAATTTAACAGCCACTAACTTATTTCTCATCTTCCTAGCCTCAAAGCTCATTTTCAAAAGATGGCAGGGTAATATATGAGTGAACAAAACCCTTACCAACTCAGAATAAAAACAAACCATAGAATTTGATTTTAAATATCCTCAATAGCTTTCCCAAGACTCAAACTGTTGCTTGTAATGTTCAGTCCATCTACAAAAATCATCATAACTGTGATTGGAGCTACAGTGGTACCTTTCCTTTATGAATTTAATCCGTTCCCAGAAACGGCTCGAAACCCAAAAATTCATAATCCAAAACAAATTTTCCCATAAGAAATAATGTAAATCGAAATAATCCATTTCACACTCTCAAAAATATTAACTTCAAAAAACATTTCATACATAATAAACACAAATATTTTCTATTATAGTATGTACAAGTTATAGCTTACCTTTATTGATGACTCGTTAGCATATGGAAGACGGTGAGGAGTGGGGGAGGAGGACAGGAATGGGGGAGGAGGAGAGGTGTTAGTGTTTGGAAGGGAAGTCCACCTTCCATTATAACATCAGGCAGTGATGACTTCTCAGGGATACCCTCCTACATTTTGCCTGCATACCACTAGGACCTGGTTGTGTCTCATTGCTTGTTTAACTCACTAAGAACCTTTCCATAGAGACTTGTTTTTCCTTTATAGTCATCCTCACATGTGTTTTCTTAGGTTGAACTTTACCACTGACTTTCTTGGGACCCATGGCATGGTATATAATAATTACTTTTATGTTTAGAAACAAAAAAAGCTGAAAACAATTAAATTCTTCACAAAGAATTCAAGTGTGATTGTCACTACGCGGGAGGCACTGTTAAACTGAGGTGCAGACGCCCATGCCACCAGGAACCACGCACTCGGTCTACCCATATGTGTATCAACAAACTTGCAACTCGAGGCAAAGCTCATAAACCAAATCAAATTCTATGAAGAAATTCAGATCGTAACCCGAAAAATTTGTAAGTACGGTAGAGGCATTCATAAACCGAGGTTCCAATGTATATTAATAGTTACCATTTCTGCCTAATATTATCCAGCTTCTATGGGTTGATTTCACCGAGTGAAATTATAATTTCAATTTGTCACATGAAGGGCAACAACCAAGAGAACCTGTCTGTAAAGATATTTAACTACGCCTAGCATATTTCCCCATGCCCAAGCCTCAAACTCTCCTTTTCAAATGAAAAAGGACTTATATTTTACTGAACAAAATCCTCTGCAGTGGAAAAAAGAGAACCATAGAATTTGGTTTTAAATATGCTCAGTGGTTTTCCCAAGGCCCAACTATTTCTTGTAATGTTGCCTCTATCTATGAACTCGATCCCAACATCCTAAGCAATCCACATGTCTCCTGCTTCAGCGAACTCCTGTTCATCGAATCGGGTGAGTAAATCTGGCATGGAAAGTGTGAGCTTCTATGGGCGATTCACCGAATCAAGTTTTGTTGAATCGAGATGCCACTGTATTGCCAAAAGTCAGGCTTGGAAGACACATTGTCACACTACTTCTTTCACATCAGCAACAATGTTTCTACCTTTCATAATATTTTCTAGAGCCCCTTATCCCTTTTCTCCCATATACGTCTCTCCCTAAGGCTACAATCTACATTGGTTCAAACCATCAAGAACATTTTTACCCCCCCAAAAAAGTCAAGAAATAAAGCAAACTCTCAAACAGGGGCCTGACAGTTGAGTGGACAGCACTTTGGAATCGTAGTCCTGAGGTTTCGGGTTCGATCCTCAGTGGAGGCAGAAACAAATGGGCAGAGTTTCTTTGAACCTCATGTCCCTGTTCACCTAGCAGTAAATAGGTACCTGGGAGTTATACAGCTGCTACAGGCCGATTCCTGGGGGTGTAATTACCTAAGTGTAGTTACCGGATGAGAGCTACGCTAGTGGTGTCCTATCTCCCCAGCACTCTTTGTCATATAACGCTTTGAAATTACTGACGGTTTTGGCCTCCACCACCTTCTCACCTAACTTGTTCCAACCGTCTACAACTCTGTTTACAAAAGTGAATTTTCTTATATTTCTCCGGCAACTTTGTTTCATTAGTTTAAATCTATGACCTCTTGTTCTTGAAGTTCCGAGTCTCGGGAATTCTTCCTTATCAATTTTATCGATTCCTGTTACTATTTTGAACATAGTGATCATATCGCCTCTTTTTCTTCTATCTTCTAGTTTTTGCATATTTAATGCCTTTAACCTCTCCTCGTAGCTCTTGTCCTTCAGTTCTGGGAGCCACTTAGTGGCATGTCGTTGCACCTTTTCCAGTTTGTTGATGTGCTTCTTAAGATATGGGCACCATACAACCGCTGCATATTTCCAGCTTTAGTCTAACAAAAGTCGTGAACAATTTCTTTAGTATTTCTCCATCCATGTATTTAAAAGCAATTCTGAAGTTAGAAAGTGTAGCATAGGCTCCTCGCACAATGTTCTTAATGTGGTCCTCAGGTGACAGTTTTCTATCTAGAACCACCCCTAGATCCCTTTCTTTGTCAGAATTCTTTAAAGGTTTCTCACATAATTTACAAAAACTAAAACTAAAAGGAGTACTAAAAGGAGTAAAAAAAAAGGAGTAAAAACTAAAGGTGTGTAACTAAAAGGAGGCCTGGTCGAGAACCAGGCCGTGGGGACGCTAAGCACCGAAATCATCTCGGATAACCTCATGTATAAACACCAGAGTCACAGCTCTAAGTATATATGGCCTCGACCTCATGTTGTGTTTATTTTATTGGACAGAGCAGCATCCACGTTTCCACACCAAATAAAAAAAATACTCTTTCTGCCTTCTAAAGAGAGACGGTAAAGAACCCTATCTTGAGGTTATCTTGAGATGATTTTGGGGCTTTAGTGTCCCCGCGGCTCAGTCCTCGACCAGGCCTCCACCCCCAGGAAGCAGCCCGTGACAGCTGACTAACACCCAGGTACCTATTTTACTGCTAGGTAACAGGTGCATAGGGTGAAAGAAACTCTGCCCATTGTTTCTCGCCGGTGCCTGGGATCGAACCCAGGACCACAGGATCATAAGTCCAGCATGCTGTCCATTCGGCCGACCGGCTCCCCTAGGAGAGAACTCTATCAACATTAGAAGCCCGAAACTGTTCAACACGCTTCCACTACACATAAGGGGTATAACTGGCCAACCCCTCGCAATGTGCAAGAGAGAACTCAATAAACACCTCCAAAGAATACCTGATCAACCAGGCTGTGACTCGTATGTCAGGCTGCGAGCAGCCGCAACCAACAGCCTGGTTGACCGGTCCAGCAAAGAAGAGGCCTGGGCAATAACCGGACCGCGTGGACGCTAAGCCCCAAAACCAACACAAGGTAACCACAAGGTAAGGTTCTATGTTTGCTTGCCTCCTGCTAATGTTATATTATAACGATACCTATTTTGTAAAGTTTACTCATTCTTCATTCGTATCTAATCTATCATATACTTTTATAGGACTATGAATGCCACAATATGTTTCCACTATAATTTTTACAGAAAAAATAATATTTTCAAAATATTGTATCTAATATATACGCCCAACTTCTGTTCTATTTCCTAAAACATGTTTGCTTTTCACTTATTCTGCAGTCTCAACTCCCTTACTTTCTAAATTATATCTTTTGTATACATCTTCTCTAGTATACTCTGTTGATCATCAATTTTCCTGCTTAAAACCCTTCTGTAACCAACTTTTCACACTTATATCTTGCAACTTTACTGCAGATTTCAAATTATCCATAATGGCATAGTGGTCTGAAATTTAAAAGAATTACAACTTACTAGCTTGACATCAATGACCTTCCTCATTCACCCAGCTACTATGGCACTCTATCAATGTCATCATTATACTGTATACAGTACTGTATGTACAGTATGCTGTATGTGGAAGTATGAATTATATTGGTTGTGCTACAAAAAATAGCAAATCTGTTCATTTTTTCTTTTATATATGTTGTAAGAAATCCAGCTAATTCAAATCTCTGCAAGATTCACAGTGGGGTTATCCCCGTACGATTCCAATTGGAAAGCTTAGATAGTACAACAACCCAAGTTTATTGAATATGCAGTAAAATCCTGTTCAAGACTTTTATCAAAACATTACTCAGAAAAAAGGATTTGACTACATACATTCAGATTCATTTACAGAGCCTTGTAATCTGAGGATGGACTCGTTCATGTTTACACTGAGATCGGCCTTACGAACAAGACCCATGACCATCTCGTAGGTGAACCCTGGATGAGCCGCCTCCACCTTACTCAGGGCAGCTCGCAGTGTTTGACTTGATGCTACATTTTCACGCTCCACCTGTAACAACATTTGAATATTTAACTTGTGTTCTTCTGTAACACAACACAACCAAAATTATCCAAGCAGCAAAAAATATTCAGTATATTGTCCTGAATTTGACAATCACACAGCATCTCAAAATTCTATTTTAAAATAGTGCAAAGCCCCACGAGTGTTTTCATCCTATCTACAGATCTTAGGTTAGCTAAAGGGTCCACTGGTCAGGCGAATCCAATAAAGGAAGGAACAAGTGTGAGGAATCATCCATCATTCCAATACCAGTACAGTATTTGGATATGCATTTGTTGGACTAATTACAAAGCACTGTGAATATAATTAATCTAAGAGCAATTCATATAACTATAAAATAAGGGAAGAATGGGGGGTGTGAGGGGCATCTATTAATGGCTAAACCACCTGTACGATGGATCACTCGTGACAGATTAGCCCCCCTGGCATCTCAGCCCCTAATGCCGTCGTCCTATTGTTCTGAACCTTAATGGAATCTGACCCACATATACACAAACACAAGAGTTAGTTAGGTTAGTTCATTTATTATGCACCCCATACCCATCCCGTGGACGGTAGTGGAAAGGGTTACAGAGACACATAATGAGCTCAGGGACTGAACCCAACAATTCATTTAGCTAAGCAAGTTACAATCTTGATGAACTAGTTACAAAATTCAAGTCGTCACATCAACAAACACAAGATGCATCACGAACAGTACAAGTTGGGGGTTGTCTCGTCACCCAAGATCATTGAAGAGATTCAGCCAAGATGTCTTCATTTAAGCCCTGTGCTGCTGGGTTAATATCTGACCTATCTAGCGCGGAGAGACTAAGCCCCACAGGTATCAAGGTGCAGCTTAACCTTGATCTAGAGAGGTATCCTCCCAGACCTCTAGCCTACTACCTACCCTCCCGACACCTACCTGCGCCAATATTGGGCGAATTAAGACCGGAAAGACGAGTGAAGCCACGGGCGCATTAGGGGCGTGGTCTCCCATGGTCATTATCTCAGGAGCCAGGGCCACGGAGCCACCAGGAAAGACAGGTAGAGCAGAGGTGACAGCGACGGGATCCACTCTCCAGCTGGACGTAAACACCTCTGACACTCCAGGTTCCAATAATATTACAGCTCAGCTGATAACCTCACAGGTGCACACATACATACACACACACACACACGCGCCCATACACACACACATATACACACCCATTAGACAACTGAAGGTTAAAAAGGCGGGGTCCAAGAGCTAACAGCTCCATCCTAGAGGCACAATTAATAAAAACAAATAATAAATACACACACACACGTCCGGTTATTTCCCCTAAGTACAGTATATTACTGTACTTAGCCTCGTGTCTCTCTTAACAATAAACTGCACGTGATAAGCCTGAAACTGAGTTGAATATGGGCATTCCAATCTTTGTTATAAAAGCCACAATATTTCAGGGAATTAGGGATGACAGAAGAGCAGTCACTGACACACAAAGGCCAGAAAGCCAGAAAGCACGATTATAAAGAGCTATGACATGTTTAGAACCGAGAATCATATGTATGAGCAGCATAAAACATCCACCAATTCAATTTCTTTCTTTATTATGCACCCCATACCCATCCACTAGAGAATGTGATATTGTAACTGCCAGAAACAGTCGACTTTCTGCTCTTTCGGCCCGCCTCTCAACTGGCAATCAATCAACTGTAACTAACTACTAACTATTTTTTTCACACACACACCCTGTGGGTGTGTATGTGTGAAATATTTATCATATCTACACTTGAAACTGTGCATGGAGTCAGCCTCCACCACATCACTTCCTAATGCATTCCATTTGTCTACTACTCTGATACTGAAAAAAATCTTTCTAATGTCTCTATGGCTCATTTGGGCAATCAATTTTCACCTGTGTCCCCTAATGAGTGCGCTCCTGGTGTTAAATAGTCTGTCTTTATCTACCCTATCAATTCCTCTGAGAATCTTGTATGTGGTGATCATGTCCCCCCTGACTCTTCTGTCTCCCAGTGACGTGAGGTTTAAATCCTGTAGTCTCTCCTCGTAGCTCATACCCCTCAGTTCGAGTACTAGACTGGTGGTAAACCTTTGAACCCTTTCCAGCTTAGTCTTATGCTTGACTAGATATGGACTCCATACTAGAGCCGCATACGACAGGATTGGTCCGACATATATGGTATACAAAGTTCTGAATGATTCCTTACACAAGTTTCTAAAGGCTGTTCTTATGTTGGCCAACCGGGCATATGCCGCTGATGTTATCTTCTTGATATGGGCTTCAGGGGACAGGTCTGGCGTGATATCAACCCCCAGGTCTTTCTCTCTCTTTGACTCTTGAAGTATTTCATATCCCAAATGATACCTTGTATCTGGTCTCCTGCTCCCTACACCTATCTTGGTTATCTTGAGATGATTTCGGGGCTTTTTAGTGTCCCTGCGGCCCGGTCCTCGACCAGGCCTCCACCCCCAGGAAGCAGCCCGTGACAGCTGACTAACACCCAGGTACCTATTTTACTGCTAGGTAACAGGGGCATAGGGTGAAAGAAACTCTGCTCATTGTTTCTCGCCGGCGCCTGGGATCGAACCCAGGACCACAGGATCACAAGTCCAGCGTGCTGTCCACTCGGCAGACCGGCCCTCCCCCTATCTTCACTACATTACATTTCCTCGGGTTAAACTCTAACAACCATTTGTTCGACCATTCCTGCAGCTTGTCCAGGTCTTCTTGAAGCCTCAAGCTGTCCTCCTCTGGTTTAATCCTTCTCATAATTTTGGCGTCGTCAGCAAACATTGAGAAGAATGAGTTTATACCCTCTGGGAGATCGTTTACGAATATCAGAAACAGGATAGGTCCGAGTACAGAGCCCTGTGGGATCCCACTGGTGACTTCACGCCAATCTGAGGTCTCACCTCTCATTGTAACTCTCTGCTTCCTATTGCTTAGGTACTCCCTTACCCACTGGAGCACCCTACCAGTTACTCTTGCCTGTTTCTCCAGCTTATTCATCAACCTCTTATGGGGTACTGTGCCAAAGGCTTTCCGATAGTCCAAGACAATGCAGTCTGTCCATCCTTCTCTTTCTTGCTTAATCTTTGTCACCTGATCGTAGAATTCTATTAAGCCAGTAAGACAAGATTTACCCTCCCTAAATCTATGTTGATGGGTTGTCACGAAGTCCCTTCTCTCCAGATGTGTTACTTGGTTTTCTTCTCACGGTCTTCTCCATCACCTTGCATGGTATACAAGTTAAGGACACTGGTCTGTAGTTTAGTGCCTCTTGTCTGTCACCCTTTTTGTATATTGGGACCACATTCGCCGTCTTCCATATGTCTGGTAGGTCTCCCATCTCCAGTGACCTTCTATACACTATGGAGAGTGGCAAGCAAAGTGATTCTGCACATTCTTTCAATACCCATGGCGAGATTCCGTCTGGGCCAACAGCTTTTCTCACGTCCAGATCCAACAGGTGCTTCTTGACCTCATCTTTTGTAATTTCGAACCCTTCCAAGACCGCCTGGTTCACTGCCAGCGCTCCTAGCACAGTGACCTCACCTCGTTCTATTGTGAAGACCTCCTGGAACCTTTTGTTGAGTTCTTCACACACTTCTCTGTCGTTCTCTGTGTACCTGTCCTCACCCGTTCTAAGTTTCATCGCCTGTTCCTTCACTGTTGTTTTTCTCCTGATGTGACTGTGGAGTGACTCTATGCTTTCAGATGTTCTGTTATTTTGGAAGTTCCACCACGCCTTTTTGTTCAGTTCCTTTGCTTCTATAGATTCCCTATTAAACCACGGACCCACTACCCTTCAGACCGAACTATTTGCCTTGCTTCTTGCACTGAGATGGTGTACAAGTCTCCAAACTTGAAACATTAATTGTATGTGACTTTATCATCCTCAATTGCTCTCAACTCATTAAATCATAACTGTAGTATGCTCGTGTCTGAAGCTAGACACAAATACAATATAATTATTAATGATGGTAACAGAGTCCATTTCATGTGGTCTCCATCTCATGTTGGCCTCCGAATGCATGATAGAGGTGATGAGTTAGCCAAAGAATTTGCCTTTAAAGGAGAAATTGAGTATAACCTTGGATTGTCAATAAGCAATCTGAGAGCAATAGTACACCAAGACATTATGTATTTGAGTGTCAACTTATTGATAACTATAGAAATAAGGAAATAAGTAGTGTACCACATCAAATTGTTTGGATGTGTGATAATGGTATGATAGACTGACTACTTAGGAGCTACAAGAATTTTGCCCCAATGAGAGTAACTTATATGCTGTGCTTACTATATTAACCTGCAATGTTAAGTGGGATTATTATATTGTGATTTGGTATCTGTATTCACTGAATTTGTACGCCCCTTAAGGGACTTGAAATAGCCTAAGCTACTCTATCCCTTTGAGATGTATTTTTTCTTGTCTCAATAAACATACTTGAACTTGAACTTCAATAAAATCTTGTATATATAAGGCAAAGTGAAATCTACACCAGTAATTCCATCTATCATCATACTATCATGCAATCGAGGAGCCACATATTTTTGGATCATCCAATAAAATCAGCAGACTTCTAGATGTTACTACTGCTCGGCTTAGACTCGGTTACAAGTATCTCTGGGAATTCCCATTATCTGCCGATGTAGACCTGACCAAATGTAAACTGTGTCAACAAAATTATTCGCACATCCTCCGTCACTATGTGATGGAGTGCGAAAAGATACGTGAATTCGAAGACAACTCTATAACAAATGTTCAAGAGCCTAGTATACCTAGGTCATAAAAGTATTTGTGTGTACGTCTGATACCATACTACTTGTGTAAAGGAGGAAATGTATATGTTTATCTCTCAAAATGTTCGGTAATACGTTTATTGCTTGTGATATGTGTCTATGTATGTATTAACACAATGTACTGAACGGGGTGAGAATAGCTTGAGTTACCTCATCCCTTTGCGTGTATTTTACCTCAATAAACTTATTGCAATTTCAATTTCAATGTTCAAGAGATGTGTAAATATTTAATTCAAAAAGATCTGCTGCTAGAAGTCTTGGCTAAATATCCTCAGTTTGTTAACTGTAGGTAGTAACTAAGTAATTGTAGCCTATCCACCGCTGCCCACGTGATGTGGGGGGGGAGGGGGTGCAGGATAAACATAAATTGTGACACTAGCTCTCCTCACATGTCTGTTGCTTAAATTAGAAACTGCACTTGTGGTCGGCCTCGAGCCCAATGCTGATGTGACGATGTGTATTGAATTTTGTAACTAGCTCATCAAGACTGTAACTTGCTTAGCTAAATGAATTGTGGGGTTTAGTCCCTGAACCCATTATGTGCCTCTGTAACTCTTTTCACTACCGCCCACAAGATGAGTATGGGGTGCATAATAAATGAACTAAACTAAACTGACGTCTACGATTACCCCCCAAACTGTTCTTAGTGATTTATGGCTTGCGTGTTCCTGCAGCCTTTATCATATATGATATATATTTGACCGAAATACAGTAAAATTTAGTCTCCGTGGTGTAGTGGTAAGACACTCGCCTGGCGTTCCGCTAGCGCTATGTCATGGGTTCGTATCCTGGCCGGGGAGGATTTACTGAGCGCAATTCCTTAACTGTAGCCTCTGTTTAACGCAACAGTAAAATGTGTACTTGGATGAAAAAACGATTCTTCGCGGCGGGGATCGTATTCCAGGGACCTGCCCGAAAGGCTACGCGTACTAGTGACTGTACAAGAATGTAACAACTCTTGTATATATCTCAAAAAAAATAAAAAATGTCAAATTATTATATGACCGAAAGCGTAAGATTAATAATTCTAACATGAATCTTCTCAATATTTCTTACGTTTTTCTTCACTGTCGAGGGTAATTGAAAAATTAACTCTCCAAAATTCATTCTTTTATTTTTGGTCTGACGCCTGAATGCGTTTCGTAATGCTTATTACATTTTTGTAATAAGCCTTCCCAATCATGTCGAAGACTGCCCATCTCTCAACCAGTTTAAGAGCAAAACTAAATATTGTACTACCAAATCAACTCCATGTAACCTACTTTACCCCCTAAATGTCATCCTATGTCTTGCTATTATTAAACGTTAATGACTAATGATTTACTAGTATAACTGCTAACATCTGCCATATATAAACTTAATAAAATTGTAGTCCGTATATTGTATTTATTCAAAATTACCATCTGCTCCTCTATTGCAGTTGCTGGTGTTAATTCAACGCGTAATTATTGTAATTCTTCTTCTACTTCAGTTCAATTCATGCTGTTGATCTCAATTAGTCTTAAGTCTTAGTTGTAAGTTTTCCCCCACATCTTGCCCGAAACACTGAGCGTATTAGTGGCTTTAGGCATAGTACACACTAGCTCCATCTAGGAAATACAACATTCTGCCTGCAAATCAATATATATGTATATACTTTTACCTAAATGTAAACATTAATTTAATTTAATTCAATGAGTGTTAATGGCTCGGTAGGTAGTCCACCCAACCACTTGGGCTGAACGGTAGAGGGACGGTCTCACGTCATGGAGGTCGGCGTTCAATCCCCGACTGTCCAAGTGGTTGGGCACCATTCCTCCCCCCGTCCCATCCCAAATCCTTATCCTAACCCTTCCCAGTGCTATATAGTCGTAATGACTTGGCACTTTCTCCGAGAGGTCACGACCTCTCCGTAGGGGGTAGTCGCACATCCACAGATCTCCAGTATCATCTATTGATACTGGTAATGACTCCAAAGGGCCACCACTTTACGGACTATTCATGCCCGTGCCACCTTTTGGGTGGCTTAATCTTCATCAATCACTTTCCCCAAGTTACAGCCCTGTGCCAGGTAAGTCCACTACGGGCTCACCATAGCCCGTGCTACTTGGAACTTTTTGTTCCCAGTAGCTGAATCTTAAACAACACCAACACTTTCCCCTGATAATTCCCTCCCCTCGGTAGGTAGAGCGGCTGGCAACTGTCCGTAGTTCGAGGCTCCGATAGTCCAGGTAAATTAAATGTATATTTACCTGAACTTACCTGTCCTCGACGAGGACAGGAAGGCGCCGGCTTGTCATTCGTCTGCCCATTCGTCCTAATGATTTTTTAAAGATGGATTTTAAAATTCAACAGTGGGTAGTACAGTTCCATGAGTACTTTATGGTGATCCCTTCCGTGGGTGCCCTGAGCTATGGTGCCCCTTTTCCGCATACTTTTAGGTATAGGTATGGCACCAGTACCGCTCTACAGGATGAGTATGGGGTACACAATAAACTACTACTCACAGGATGACTATATGATACATAACAAACTATCGCTCACTGGATGATCGACAAGACAGGGTGCATAATAAACTAGCCGCCGCTGTTGGCAACAATAAAAAAGTCATGGAATCCGAGAAAAACCTCTAGTTGTGACACTAGTTTACTAGGCTGCACTAGTAAACGTTGGGTACGCTGAGAATAGCTTCCTCCAATATCCGCGAGTGAATGACTTACAAATTTCAAAGTATATCATATCATTTGGTGTAAAATTTCATTTTTAACGTGGTATTTACCAATATATAGTTTTGACAATTGTATCCTAGTTCTCGTTCACATAGTTAGACTATTAGTTAGCTAGACTAACTTACAATTCTCACCCTAATTTTTTCCAATTACAGTGTCACACTGACTGTTGGATTCTTGTCCTTTCACACAGTTTCCACTTCTAAAGATACCATAATTCTTCATATCAGTGCTTTCTGGGTTTTGAGTGTCGCCTCCTATATAGTTTTTTGTTTAAATATTGTAGTGTGGTTTTGACAGCAAATATTGGAATTCATAGCTTCTGGGAAGCTTGTCAGAATGAAGCCATGAAGCCATTGGACCAAGTTGAGGCGGCTCCCAAGACTAGTTCACAATCATCAACTTAATTGATTAACTGTAGAAACATTGGAATTCACTTCCCGAGCCCATTTTGGGCCAATATAGCGCTTTCAATATCGGCCGCAGGTACGCATATTCCGGATGCCTAATAAACACAATTAAATCAGCTGGTGCTGTACAGTTCTGCTTCACAACCACAGGAAGGTTGAAGTCCTCCACGATAGTTTACTGACCAATGACTCTGTACACTTGTTCTGAACATAGTTCACTAAAATAATGTCTCGATGTATATGCACCGAAAAGTTGAGTACATCTCTCAGTATATATATATATATGCCAACTTTTACCTAACTCAGTTCCTTTAACCTTTTACCATAGAGACTGATGTACTAGCGGAGTGGCAGTAACGGAGGATTTTGATTGTTGCCGCCGGAGGTGGCTAGTTTATTGTGCACCCCATACCCATCCTGTGAGCGGAGGGAAGTGTGAACCGGGAGTTGCTACCTACCGTACCGATTACACCGCCAGCGACCGCTTCAACGCGCGGCTACTTCAACGCGCGACTACTTCACCCCATGACCCACTCTTGGTACCGTTTACACCTCTGCTAAGTCATTGTTTACGTGGACATTATTACTGTAAGTACAATGATTAAATTATTAAACAACAATTATTTTAGATGCGCAATTTTATTTTATATGTTAGCTTATAGATGTCGAGTCACAGGAAGAGGCTTGGCTCTGTGATGACTCCTGCATGGTGATTGCTGCCCACTTTCATACAGTTTTACAATATCTTATAGCTGACAACTGAAGAAGCTGACATACTTATAATTATAGCTTATAAATGGACTACCAACACTGCAACTGAACTCACAATGCATGAAAAATCACAATTATTAATAAAGATAACAACGGCACTTATAATTCACAAAACTACCAAAACAACCCAAAACTAATACATTTATTGTATTCCTTAGAATAATTTGGACAAAAGAAATTTGTAAATTTTAAGTTACAAGCTTTCACAATGAAATACTGTTGTCAAGTAGTTGAATTGTATTATCTATATCTATAAGGGAGAATGTCTGTTTGCCTGTCTATCAGCCCAGAGCAGAAGGCCAGACACTTGGAGCTAGACTCATCCAACTTTGCAGGGGAAATGGTCTGTGGTACGGGACAGGCCGGGATCAGTCTAAGATAAGTGCTTTAAGACATATTATTTATAGAAACCCCTATATGATTTTTGTGGAATCCATTTATGCAGTCGAGCATAAATGTGAAATATATGGTGTGTTTCCCCTAGAGATTTTAGGGACCGAAGTAATATATTTTCTTAAGAGACTCATACAATTGTTTCAGTGCTTTTTAATTTTTAATTTTCTGAGAGAAGGGGGGGAGGACGATGGGAGGGTAGAAGGGGGACCAAGGAAAGGGTATGAGGGGGCAAAATAGGAGAAGGAATGGAGATTGGGGAAGAGGGGGAAGAGACCCGGGTACAGCCGGTTACCCCTTCTGTATATATAAATAGAAATGTCTGTCTGTTCCAGGTTGGAGGCCAGACACGGAAGAAGGGGAAGAGAAAAGGGGAAAGAGGGGAGAGGGAGGAGGGTAGAGATATGGGGTGGAGAGGGATGGGGAGAAGGGAAGGCTAGGGAAAAGGGCAAAATGTGGGAGATGGGAGGGAAGAGGGTGAGAAGGGAAAGGAAAGAGAGAGAGGGACGGAAAATGGGGAGGGGAACAGGTGGGGAGGGGAAAAAAAGAGGAATGGAATGGAAGATGGGGTGAGAGAGACGGACTACCCCGGGCAGCGCCGGGTACCTCGTAGACTACATACAGGCAGGGCCAGATCAAGCCTGGAGACGGCACCGCTCCTGTGCCAGGTAAGTCCACTACGGGCTCACCATAGCCTGTGCTTCTTGCACCGCTCATGTGCCAGGTAAGTTACGGGCTCACCATAGCCCGTGCTACTTGGAACTTGTTCTGAGTAGCTGAATCTATAACAACATCAAGCCTGTGAAACACAGGCCTTCTCATTCTTCTTGCTTTCCTCAAGCTGTGTTTTGAACTGTTGACTTGGACGGATATATGAGGTTCGAAGACAGGATGGAAAACCTCGCAGCATTATCATGTATAAACGTCCGCAGCTTTCTTCACCATGTTTTATCCTGCTCAGTCAGGAGCCAATCCCAGGACAAGACAAGAAACGATTAGGCACATTTCCTTTCACCTCATGTCTCTGTTCACCTAGTGCAGCTAATTCCCCAGGAGTTAGGCAACTGTTGTGGAATGCAGCCTGGAGCTAGGTCATTATAGTTAGCTTTGGGGGGGCCTCGTTAACACTATACACAGGCTTCTTGTCCATGATGACATAAATTATGTATATGTATATATATACAGGCTGCCTGTATCCTTTACAAAACTAATTATATTTATTATTGCATAATTATATTCACTTTAACAGTTTAAATTTAGAAATATAGAAGTTATTATAACTTTATTACAATAGTCAGTTTTATTGGTAACTATCTCACAAACCTTATATCTGATCTAGTTATTATCAAATTTCCATTATCTTATTTTTTTGTAAATTTATCGATAATGAAAATATAGTCTCTATAGTGTGTCGTCAATTCAATTTTACAAGCCCTCATATTAGAACTACAGCAGCAGGTGAAACTGTATAGCAAAAAGATTTTGCCTTTTTAGAACTACTGTATACTTATTGCATTTATTTATTAATTTAATTAATTAATAATGTTTAAGCACATTGTCTTGTTAAACCCATTCACTCATCTGTACAGTACAATTTAGTCTTATTTGACACAGATGGAAACATGGATAGATAAGATAAGATAAGATAAGATATTTAATAAGGTAATCGACTTGTGCTTTCTGTGAGGAGGCTTTCAGTCGAGCTTCTCTTTCACATAGCTCATCTAAAGCCTGATGCCCTTCTAGGTTTCCCTGGGACATGATCCCACAAATGGGTTTACAATCCCCCACAATTACTGGGGGAGGGGGAGGGGTATGTGGGTAGGACAGATGAGGCCCTGTGCCAAGCCAAGCCTCCCTGCCCAGGGAGGCAGGGTAATGTACCCCTTTAAATGCGTACACACTACGCACCATTCTAGTGAGTAAATTTAGTTTTCTAAGTCTCTCTTCACAAGGAAAAGTAAAGTATCATTTGTTATATACTTTTCAGAGATTGTACACTGATAATATATAGCTGTAGTATGTATTACTGGGCTTAGATTTGCCTAATCAAGGTACTGAGTATCACAAGGGCAAGATAAAAACTTTGATAGTTTTTTTTTTAAAGTTAAGTTCATTTATTATGCACCCCATACCCATGTTGTGGGCGGTAGTGGAAAGGGTTACAGAGGCACATAATGGGCTCAGGGACTGAACCCCATAATTCATTTAGCTAAGCAAGTTACAGTCTTGATGAGCTAGTTACAAAATTCAATACACATCGTCACATCAGCAATGGGCTCAAGATTGATCACAAGTGTAGTTTCTAAATTAAGCAACTGACATATGAGGGGAGCTAGTGCAAAAGACAGATTCTAGATATATGGATGATATACTACGGAACCCATATATATATATATATATATATATATATATATATATATATATATATATATATATATATATATATATATATACATACATACATACATATACACACATATAAAATAAACTGAAATCATCATAAAAAGTATATACAAAATAATAAAACAAAACATATATATATATATATATATATATATATATATATATGTTTTGTTTTATTATTTTGTATATACTTTTTATGATGATTTCAGTTTATTTTATATGTGTGTATATGTATGTATGTATGTATATATATATATATATATATATATATATATATATATATATATATATATATATATATATATATATATATATATATATATATATATATATATATATATATATATATATATATATATATATATATAATGTACTGTATATGAATTATTTAATTATATATATAATTACAGTGTATAGTTCTATATAAACTGTATATATATAGCATGCTGTAACTAGGCTCATAATTTACGTGTTGTTAGATATAAAGGATGCTAAATATATACATATTCAAAATTTATATTTAAACCCCTAGCTGAAAAAATATTATTACAAAAGCGAGTAATTAGAGGAGGTTTATGGTTGTAAATATTAATATTAAGAAGGTGGGTGAGAGAGCCGGGTGTTGTGGAAGACTGCGCTCTCCCTCTCGGGAGCGCAGACCCACCAAACATGGCTTCGAGCAGAAGGAAACAGGATGAGAAGAACCTGAAAACCTTGCGAGAATTGGGTTCCCTGGCTGCTAATAGGACATGCTTCGACTGCCACCAGAGAGGGACGACCTACATCAACATGACTGTGGGCTCCTTCGTCTGTACCTCCTGCTCCGGCAGCCTGTAAGTAGCCTGCTCCTTCACCACTCTTCTTGAGCCTCCTCACCTCCTTACTGCCACCTTTTTCCCGTGGCATGAATAGGTCTTTATTTGTCCTAATGTGGTGTGTGTGGGGCCATTATATGGGTAGCGTGTGTTAAGCGTGGGCATAGGTATGTTGTGGAGGAAATTGGTGCCCCATGCCCCAGGGGGTAAACTGTGTAGGAAAATAGTGGTATAAATTTCATCATTTTTCTAGGAATAATGTTATCATTTTCATGTCCCAGTGTAAGAGCCATACCTCCTAGGTAAGGCCTACACCATCATTACTACTTTGCTGGATCGTTTTAGTGAAAGGGTGATTGCTTGGGATTATTTTCTCAATGTCTTCAAGCAGGTCTATGGGTCTTGCACCCAGTACCTTAATGTTTGGGTCGCGGAAAGTATAGGCGAGGAGAATCGAGCCGGATTGCTAACAGCGTGCCGTGCCCGCTCCTGCGGTGGTAATGTGATGTCGGTGTTGTCAAGTGCTAGACTGAATCGAGTGGGTTTTCGTGTGTCGTCAAGGTCGTGTAGTTTATCATTTACACTGGATACCAACTTCTATTTGTGTACATTGTCTCTAACCAGTATGGTTCTATGTACAGTATAATGCCCATGCAAGGCCAATTGGAGGCATTAGTAAAACGCTTTAAAACGGTTCGTGACCCATACTGCGCAGGTGAATGAAATGGAGGCATTAGTGATGATTTGTGGTAGATAAGTTCCCAAATAATTATTTAACAGTACTTCTGTATTTTTTTAAGTTTTTATTTTATACAAGATAAGTATACCTATCACCTAATGCCCCTGTCCACCTAACAATAAGTAGATATCCAGGAGTTTGTCAGCTTGTTGTGTGGTTGCTTCTTGGCAAGGGTCAGTAATTAGTGCCTGGGGGGGGGGAGAAACCCCTGATATAAGCCTAACATGTATAAATACACTGGCTGCCTGTCCCCCAACACAATGAATTATTAAAATTAAGTGTGTGCAAATTACACTATTGATGGAAGAGACAGCAGGAAAGTTGCAACTTTTAAAAACTAAAACAACATTAAGGCCAAAATTAATAATAATAATAATAATTTGTATTTACAAGAAGGTACAATGGGTTTGTGATATTACATAAGATTGGTATTTTTATATTCTTGCAAAGCCACTAACACACATAGTATTTAGGCAGGTAATACTACCAAGAGGGTAGTACTACCAAGTGATACTACCAAGAGGGTAATGGAACGAGGGTCGAGATGTAGCTGGAACTCGGGTCCCGTTATAGCTGAAGCGAGATGTTAGAACTATAGTCCAGGTGTGGCTAGAAGTTGAGGGGGGCTGGGACGACAAGGTGTAGCTAGAATGTGAGGGGCTGGAACTAGGGTCCAAGTATGGTAGGAAGGTCAGGGGTTGGAATTAGGTTCAAAGTGCGACTGGAATGTGAGGAGCTGGTCCTGGTATTGGATGCATTCAAATTGTATACAGTTATTTCAACAAATTTAATTTTCTAATTGTATTAACCATATATAAGAAGAATATAGGAATAACGTTTACTGCAAAAAACAATCTAGCAATCCCATCTGTATTATGTTATCTGGTGATTTGTTTCAGAAATCAACAACCCTGTTTCCAAACCCGTATTTACCCAGGTCTTTTCTGAATCTAAATTTCTCCCATTTATATCCATTGTTTCAAGTTCTATTTTGTGTTACTATGGACTTTATTTATACCCCCTTTGTTAATAGCATCTATTTATTCATCATATATTGTATTTCAATCATGTCACCCCCTTACTATTCATCTGTTTAGAGAAGGTAAATTGAACTTTTTAATGTCTTCATGAAGGTTTTATCCATTTCTTATGATTGACTTTGTCTTCCTTCTCTGTTCACGTGTGCCCTGAAAGTGAGCTTGTCCATTCTGTAGTATGGAGATAAAACTGAACTGCATTTATCTAAATGGGGCCAAACATGGGCAAGATAAAGCTGAAGAATAATATTAAGATGTCTTATAGCTATGCATTAGAAATAAATTCCAGTACATATCCTATTTGCTTTATTCTGTACATTTGTACTATTATTAATTGGCTTAAATTTCTACTAATCATGACTCCTAGATCTTTCTTGCATTCTGATTTCACAATTTCAACATTGTTCAGCTGATATCTAGTAACTATTATTATTATATGAATTTATTTTTCAGCATTATACTGCATCTACCAATCTTTCCTTTTTTAAAGGCCATCTAGATCATCTTTTAGCAGTTTTATCTTTATCTAAATTGATCACAACCCCCATTTTTGTATCATTTACAAATGTTACTGTTCAATCCTTTCTTAATTTATTTATATACATGATAACAGAGGTCTCAGGACAGAGCCCTGGAGTGCACTTAGATTAACTCCTCAGTACTATGTGTCACTAATTTTTTTTAGTCTTGAGGCATAGTAGCAAGTGCTCTCATAAAGTCAAGATATAGAATATTAATGTGTACCACTATCAATTGCTTGAAGTATACTATACTATACTATACTATACTATACTATACTATATGTACTGTATTTATAAAGAATGAGAGTTACAGGTAATTTGTTAAATTTACTTTTGCATTTATCGATTTGAGGAAAGATAAAGAAAGAGATAAATAAAATGGATGTACAGTATTATAGCATTTTATAGTCTCTGCCATATGAGCTCTTTATTTATTGTGGTATTTTACTGACATGCATCACAGGTCATAACTTATTTAAAAATATCCTAAGCAAAGCACAGGAACGTAGTATACCATACAAATTGAATAGATTGAATAATAATGACCTGAAATGGATAACACAGGATCTGAAGAACCTTACAGGTAGAAAGAGAGCTTGATACAAAATGATTAAGAATGGGGAAGTAAGTTTAGAACAAGAATTCGTCCCACTGGCTAGAAATATTAAAAAAAGAGATAAGGAGGGCAAAATAGAAACTATGAAGTTCGCATAGCAGGGCAAGAAAAGACAAATCCTAATGGGTTTTTAAGTTATTTCGAACAAAGATTAGGGAAAGTATAGGTCCATTAAAAACTGAGACAGGTCAGATAATCGATAATGATGCAGAGATGAGTAGTATTTTTAATAAATATTTTATCTCTACAATATTTACTAAAGAGGAACTTAACATTATGCCTTCAGCCGAACAAGTCTATGTGGGTGGGGAAGAGGACAGGTTGACTAGTTTAGCAGTTACCAGGGAGGATCTTATTAAACAAATAATGAAACTCAAGCCAAACAAATCCCCAGGGCCAGACGAAGTGTTTCCAGGGTGCTTAAGGAACGCAAAGAGGAGTCTTGTGAGCCATTGGCTACCATATTTAACACTTTGGCATGCCCCGCCCGCCACCCCTCAACTGTGCGATTTGGGTCCCAGCGTTTCACGGGAGCGCTCGTTAATTCTGAAAAGTGTATACTGCTAGGTAACAGGGGCATAGGGTGAAAGAAACTCTGCACTCTCTTCAACTTTGTCACCTTAATTCTCGTCCTAAGAGATTAAATTTGGTATCATTGTGTTCGCAATAGAATTCTCTACAGCACTAAATGCATATAAACTCCAAAAGCCCGGCTAATTACCCGCAGCAAACAGAGAAAGTGCGAACGAGTTACCCAGGAGCACGCAAAAGCGATAAAATGTGTTCACTCTTTTCACTCTGGTCACCTCAATTTTCGTCCTAAGTCTTTCATTTTGGTATCAATGGGTTCGCAATAGAATTCTCTAGAGGAATATTAGCATATAAAATAAAAAACCTGGTCACGCTCCAACCGCCGACGAGTTGAAGACGGGCCACTCGTTAACCGCGAGTAAGCGCCCAGACGCCTTCCAGCTACTCTCCCAATTCCTGCCCACAAATGTTTAGTATTTAGTATTTTAGTATATTTAGTATTATAGTTTAGTATTTTTTGTGTAGTAGTTGTACATCACATAAGCATTGTAGATAGCCATTTGCACAAAATAGAAGGTCATTTTCTTCGTCCATTTGTGAGTTTTCCTTATGAAGTGATAATATTTGATCATTTGGTCAAAGTGATCAACACCTTTCATGTTTGTATTGTAGTCACAGATTGCATTCAGCTTGTTGAGTTACCAAACAGTCCCCCCAAAATCGGATAAAAACATGATTTTTGGCAATTATTTTAGTGGACGACGCAGCATTGTGTCATTCCCGAAATTACCGAGAGTAAACAGATGACGCAATGCTATGTCATGCCCGGACTAAAGTGTTAAATCATTAGAGTCAGGCAGAGTGCCAGAGTCGTGGAAGGTTGCTAATGTGGTTCCAATTTTAAAGAAAAGAGATAGATCACTTGAGTCAAACTATCAGCCCGTTAGCTTAATGTCTATTGTGGGAAGGATACTTGAATCGACAATTGCAAATACCATTCGTCTTCATCTTGAAAAACATAAATTAATAAAGGATTCACAACATGGTTTTACAAAAGGCCGTTCATGCTTAACAAATTTGCTATCATTTTACTCCAGCATCATTGAGGTAGTTGATAGTGGTAAGGTTTGTGATATTGTGTACCTGGACTTTAGCAAAGCTTTTGACACAGTCCCACATGAAAGACTGATTAAAAAGATAGAGGCTCACGGTATTGGGGGTACTATGTTAAGTTGGATTAGGGAATGGCTATACCAAAGGAAACAAAGAGTTAGTATAAATGGGGTTAAGTCAGAGTGGGAAAATGTTGTAAGTAGAGTGCCTCAAGGCTCTGTCCTGGGACCTCTGTTATTCGTAATACAGTATATATAAATGATTTAGATTCAGGTTTGAGTAGCAATATTTGCAAATTTGCTGATGATACAAAAATCGGGAGGGAAATAAACACGGAAAAAGATTCTTATCACTTCAAGACTATCTAAATAGGGTTTTGAAATGGTCAAAAGATTGGCAGATGCAGTTTAATGCTGACAAAAGTAAGGTTTTGAGGCTAGGTAATGATATACAGTAGTTACAAGATAAGAGCTAGATGGTGTTGAGATTGTGAAGTCGGATTGGGAAAGGGGATCTGGGAGTTATGATTAGTAAGAATTTAAAACCATAAAAGCAATGCATAAATGTTCGTAGTAAGGCAAATAGGACACTGGGATTTATTAATCGAAGCATTACTAATAAGACACCTGGTGGTGTTCCACGGCTATATTTTACTCTGGTTAGGCCCCATTTAGATTATGCAGTTCAGTTTTGGTCGCTGTACTGTAGAATGGATATAATTCACCAGAACACGTCCAGTGTAGGATGACAAAGTTAATCCCGCAAATAAGAACCCTGTCATATGAAGAAAGATTGACAAAGCTTAAATTACATTCGCTGGAAAGACGAAGAGTTAGAGGTGTACAAGTGGATGAATGGACATAACAAAGGGGGATATTAATAGAGTATTAAAAGTATCAACACAGGACAGAACACGAAACAATGGGTATAAATTTGATAAATATAGATTTAGGAAAGATTTGGGTTATATGTACTGGTTCGGGAACATTGTTGTTAATTTGTGGAACCAGTTGTCGCGTAACGTGGTGGAGGTGGGGTCCCTTGATCGTTTCAAGCATGGGACATGTATATGAATGGGATAGGGTGGTTATAAATAGGAGCTGCCTCGTTTGGGTTAATAGGCCTTCTGCAGTTATCTTTATTCCTATGTTCTTAGGTCAGATTTGTGTTAAGAATAAATATATCAGGGGTGAAGTCCAAATAGGCTGTAGCCAGCTGCAATATATCATTGTCCTCAATATTTTGTATATTTTTTTGTATTAGATTTATTTGAAGTCTTTTTTATTATTTACTGTACACCATCCTAACAGAAATGAGTTATCACTAGTATTCTATTAGTGGAATTTCTAGCCCACTGTGTGGACTGTCACATCCTAGGTGCGTGACATACATAATAATATATGTGATGTCATGTTTCCTGGCTGCTTTTGCAACATTAATGTGCATACCTGATTCAGAGTTACTGCCACCACTCATGCAGACACCATCGTTTAATGTTACTGTTATTTAAAATTTCCTCTGTTATCCTCATCTGTATAGGTCTGTATGGCAATCCCACGGTCCTGAGGCTCTGATTCTCACCAAAGATGCAGTGGTGTTTCAAGTTCAGTTAAAGCTAATTTTCAGAGTACTGTAACCAGTTTCCCACAGGTATACAGTACCTCAAAAACCTTATTGCCTCATAAATATTCAATTGATCTCCAAACTGCCACCCTAAATTAGTTCAATTTCCTGGTGTGCATAAATAATCCAAACGATTCTTTTTCCTTTCTATATTGTAAAACATTTCCTTTTGATGAACAAAAATACAGTATTGGTAACATTAATTTATCAGAGCTACCCAAACATAAATCAAGAAGAAATACAGTACATTAAAATTAATCCAAAATATATATACAAAATGTAAGGAAAATAAATGAATACAATACTTAACACCATAAGTGGATTATGTTGATGGCAGGGCATGTCTGTCGTCACATTCATACAGTGTCGTCCAGGAAGGGGAGGGGGGGTGAATGGGGGATTTTTTTTTTTTTTTTACATTATTACATTACAAATAATACAATCTACCAAAGTTATTGTTTATGTATTTGTGTACATTATATTCTATACGCCCCATTGCCGACCAAGAAGCTACGACTTTGCTAGAAGCTGCGACAACATCATATGACACTGCTCGACTTAGAGCTGTAGTAGCTCCCCATACAGGTGACTTCCTATTAGCAACCCTAATGTCAGCAACCGGCAATATATACATGTTTTAATATGTTTAGCTTTCCATAAGATAGTCATAAATTTTGGCAGTTAATAACCAAAAAAGGGACAGATTTAGGAAAATCCAGATTTCCAACAAATGTGGATTGGGTCTGGAATAATATAATCCAGGTTTTTGAGGTTCCCTGTATACTGTAATACGGTATACACAAATTTAAAAGACCCTTGTAAAAACTGTAAAATTCTCTGTTTCAGCCGTGGGTTAAACCCTCCTCATCGTGTCAAGTCCATCTCCATGGCCAGTTTCACACAGGAGGAAATTGAACAAATAAAATCAAAGGGGAACCAGGTAAATTATCATGTTGTATGTGTATGTGTAAATTGCATTGTATACAACTGTTGTAGTACTACATTTTTTGAGTACTTTCAGGAGCAGAGAGTACAGGTGGCAGTTGTAGAGAGTACTAATGAATTCAGACCTTTATGATACCATGCTAAATTATAGATTATGGCTAAACAGCACAGCAACTAAAATGGCGAGACAAAGGAGAGATGAGGATTGCTATGGAAACACTGGAAAAAGCAGGAGTATTGGAATATGCAGGAAAATGTATTAGATCTCTGAAAGTTAGAGGCTTTATGAGGAAAATGTAAGAGAACACCAGTATGAAGTACAGTAATTACAGTGTGAAGGGTACAGGAGTATTTGATGGTGAGAACATGAAAGGAAGATAATAAGTAGCTACTTATGAAGGAAAGAATAGACAGCAAGCAAGTGATGACTTACTTTTTTATGACAGCTAGATATCAAATTGATAGCTTTGCATTCATGATAGCTTTATATCTATGATAATCAATTATGAGTTGATGACTGCATTGTACTGTAATAGTCAAATAGGCAATTTCTGGGGGAGCCCCGTGGTGGCTATTTCTAGCTATGTTGTCAGTATACCTTATCAGTATTTAGTCATATCAGTCATAGGAGTCTTGTTGGCCTACTAGAGTCTAGAGCCAGAATCTGGCTTCCACAAAAAGGCACAGAGAGCAGTGCATTTGTTACAATCACCCTGACCAAGAAAGCACCCAGAAAACAGACAAAACAACTGTTTGATTCATGAAAACAAAACACCAAAACAGCAAACAGACACTGTAAAAGAATAAGTCAAAACAAAATGGTTCATATGAAACAGGATACAAAAGAACTATCCCAGCGTGCATGTGCCAAGCTGCCATCCGACGGCCAAGCTGGCATCTCATAACCCACGTTCAGTCTTATTACTGATGTGCGAAAGTTAATTTCTCCCCGTCCCTAGCTTGACAGTCATCCAAGCTCTGCTTTTTTTCTATGATAAATGTTGCCCATCTTTAGGACTCCATCCTGTGGGCGTATTTTGGTAACACATCTTTCCTAGTATTTGGTGTTTTGTCTCGAGTGGGTTTTCAAGCCACTCTGTTGACTGAACTTGGCATTATCTGTGCTTGAGGCCTCACGTGCCTAGGGCTTCTTTACTAAGGTGCTCCTTTAGTATTGCCCTTGCATGGCCAGAGTTGCCTTCTCTGGTGTGTTCAGGAGTTCATCTGTGAAAGGTCAGGCCACTGAGGTGGAGAGCTTTGCCCTCAGTAATGCATGCGTCTTTTGATTCCACTGCAAAACCTTGTAGTTGGGGTCATTCTGTTTTTGGTTTGTGAGGTGCATTAAGGTGAATGTGAATGTTATGGCACACTGCGGGCATCCCTAATAACCAAATTTATCCTATAGTCTGCTCTTGGTGTTTTTTTTTTTTTTTTTTACCAAACGTCCCTAGTGATTGAGCCTCCACTTTGGTTATCTGCCTTCAGGTAGCTCCCCTGCATAGTGCGGCGTGGCCCATTGAGCCTCCTCTCGCTACATGCGAGTTTGAGGGGGTGTTCACATGCTTTGCTACTTGCTGACAATCATTCTGTCTGTGTCTACCCATTTGCCTATTGGGTTGATGAATCTTTTGGTCTAAAGTTGTGACATTTGTGCTTGCTGGGTGTCTACCTCAGAACAGGAGACTTTTCGGGCAGCTCCCACTTTGTGGGCTGATTTTCTCTGCTTTTCTTGTTTGTGGCAAGTTGCTCATTTGGACACCCAGGAGTTTGGGCCCTTTGGTGTTTAGGGATTAAGTTTTGGAGGAGAAGATGAATTCCACCTGGTCTAAGTTTGCTCCTCTTCCTTTTCCCTGCTGGTGTGGTGTGCCCAGTGTCTGGTTTTTCCTCTTGGTTAAGGCTCTTAAACATCTGAAAATTTCAGTCAGGTCAGGGGTTTAGCAGTTAACATAGTTTGGCCAACTTCAGGAGTTGCATCGTCCACTTTTACAGCAGATACATTTGAGCCATACCTTCCCACTGGGGATGTAGAGCCTTCACCGTCACAATAATTATCTGGCTCTGATCCTGCTCTGTTGGACGATTCCTATCTGTACCAGGCATTGGGTGGAATATGGTTCTGCTCTGGGAATATCATGGCTGGCCCATCTTCCCCAGAGCTAGGGGGACCCATTGCGGTGTTCGTGTGTGCCCTTCCACTGCTCATACTATTCGGTTCTATCCAAGCAAGGTCTTTTGCTCATGGGAGCATTTCTCCTATTGGCTCATCTTTTTGCACCCTTATTTCAAGGGTGTACTTTTGCATGCTGTTCAATTCTATAGAATTGTCTTCCTGGAGATTTGCATCATCCTGCCTTTTGTCTTCGTCAGCATGGGCGGACATTTTTCCGTTCCTCTTGCAGGACTTGAACCTTGCTTCCCTAATGGACACATCCTCTTTCGAGTTTGGTTCGGCTTCAATTTTTTGGCTTAGGTATGAGGTCCTTTATTTGTTTCTGCTTTCTGACAATCCACCTTCTTTCCTTCGGGCTTGGCAGGGCTTGGTTGGGAGGAAATGAGTTCCATCTCTCGGGTGTTCTTAGATGTTGCTTTGCACTGCTTAGGAGCTGCTTGTTTGCTCCAGTGCTCTCCAAGGATGTGGTCAAGTGGCAGCTTCATGTACAGCTGCCTGTGTTCACTGGAGCCCTCAATACTGAGGATTTTGGGGCTCATACCTACTGAGCATCTGTGATGTACATCTGAGTGGTTATTGAGCTGTTCTTAGATAAGCTCCATGATAGTCTTAGATGTTCCTATGTTTGTCTTTGGTGTGACTGCCTTTCTTCTTGCAGTTCTAGCTTTGGCAGCACTGCCCAAGCTGCTCACCCCATCCCCCTCTTTGGGAGGTGATGCAGGCATATTACTTGGCCTGTCTAGCTTGTCTGCAGGTTTTGCCACCTCAGTCTTCAGATTTGACCTGGTCCTTAACCTCTTTTGTCTGCCTACCCCTTTTTATCTGTTCTCCTTCCTAAGGAAGCTGTTATCAGCTGTGGCTGCTGCTTTTCGTCCCCCTCAATTACTTTTGTAGGGGGGCGGTTCTGACTTCTCCGCTTGGAGGCAGTCTAGTCAGATTAGGGCCTAGCCTGCTGTTGGTCGAGGTTGGCCTCTAGTAGAGTCGCATTTCCAGACTCTTGTGCTTCCTTCAGCTGATTCCTTCTCTGCTCAATGCAACATTACATGTTCTGGAACATTGGTCTACTTATTGGTTTTCACACTGGCCCTTTTGCAGTTGCTTGTTTGATGAGTAGGTGGGGGGACGTCTGATCCTGTGGGATCCAGGTCCCACAATTTGTAGGTTTTCCAGGTTCTTTCCCAAGGCCTTCAATGGCGTTGGGCCACCCTTACCCCCTCTTTTAGTGTCGGGATGTTGAGTTGAGTGCCCTCCCCACAGCTCCATTCAGTTGTGGTGATATGGTTGGACTTGAGTGTGGTAGAATTGATCTCTTCCCTTTGGTGGGTGTCCAAGTTGTTCTCAGTCCCCAAGCAGGACTTGGGGGGGGTACCTACAATACTGTACATACTTTATCTTTCAGGTTTGAGCATCTTCTTTTCCTGTCTGACCTGCATGACCACTTCAGCTCATGTTTGCTTGGTTTTTGCAGACGAATTCCTGAATGGTGTCCCTGGATCTCAGGATGTGTACTGGCACGCTCCTATTCATCCAAAGACTGGTTTAGGTTTCTAGTGGGGTATCAAGTTTATCACTTCAAGGTTCTGCTGGTTTGGCTTGAATCTAGCTCATCGGATCTTTACCAGGTTAGCATGGGTAGTTGTGACCTAGCTGTGTCTATTGGGGGTTCAGGTTCTTGCCTATCTTGAAACAACTGGCTAGTTTAGTCCATGTGTCAGCTGGCCAGGAATTTGGTTCTTTCCCAGCTTGCCAGATTCAGGTTCCAGGTAAATTGGCTAAAGTCCCAGTTGATTTTGTCTCGGTTAAACCTAGTTGGGGCCTAATTTAGGACACATTCAGCATCCCTTTCTCCCCTGTCTCCTGCAGCTGTGCTCTGCCTCCTGCAGCATTGTTGTCTGGTGTAGGATCAGCCCCAGGTGACTCGGTTGGTTGAACATTTGTGTGGGAGTCTGAACTTCACTGGCATAGTATTTTTTCCTGGTCAGGGTTTGGCTCTGGGCGTTGTACTGGTTCCTTCAGTTCTGCTCCTTTTTTGCATCACCAAGACTGTAAGGTTTGGGCTCTGCTTACCCTTTGTCGGCTCGTGCTTCCTTGCTTTTCGGACTTTTCAGGGTTCAGCTTCGTGGCATTTTCCTCCCCCGTCGCTCGACGTGTTCGTGGATTCCTTGTCTCTGGGTTGGGGCTTTATGACCAGCATGCACCATGCCTCTCATGGGGTTTTTGAGGTCTATTAGGGTTCTGGCAGCAAACTATTTCATCAATGCCCTTTGTCTCATTTGGGTTTGTAGCCCTGGGCCGAGTTTCCTGGCCTAGTGTTTCTTCTTCGAATCTGTAGCTGCTGCCTCTCCTCAGTAAGTTAATTTTTTCCTTCTCTGTTGTTAACTTCAGGGAGCCATCAAGCAGGTTTTCCCAGTAAACTGGAATTGAATATAATGAAATGCTTCTTTTCTAGGGGGAGCCCCATTGGCTCCCCAGAGCTATCCAGGCTGAATGGATATGTATAACTTTCTGGCATCAGTCAGTGTGCTTGGAGTTTTTGTCTACCGGGAACCATGAGCCAGAACCTGACCCCCTCAGAGAGGCACGAGGAGCAATGGCCTATAGAAACCCCCCCTGTGGTTGGGAGCATTCTATGTCTGCCATCGACCAGGACAGGCACCCAGAAAGGTAGGCGCCCCAAAACAAACCCCTAATCTGGTAAAACAATTGCTAGCAAAAGCCAAACAAGTAGACATAACTCCCAAAACAAAAATTAGCAAACGAGCATGACGTCGTCATGTTATTGCGCCGCTGTCTGTGCAACCCTCCCCCTCCCCGGGAGGGGGAAGGGGGAGCCCCAGACTCCTCGTGCCGGCGACCCAACACTAGTTCTTGGCTGATGGGTGTCTGGTGTAGTCACGTGCCTCTGGCTCCAGAATTCTTTGTCTCAGGCCTGTGTCTGGTGGCATGGCCTCTCTCTCTCCAGGGTGTGTGAGAGCCAGGAGTGATATTCCAAGGTACTTGGGCTGCATGCACCTAGGGCTACCTTCCCTAGGTGCCTGGTAAGTACTGCCCTTTGGGCTTGGGGCCACCTTGGGGTCTGCCTCCGTGGTGCCTTTTACTGCTCGGTACTTGGCCACCCTTGGGGTCTGCTGGGGTTTTCTTGCCCTTGTGTCCCTGGGTAGGGGGCAGTTGTCGTCACTGGTTGGGGTGGAGGGTACTGCACAGCTAGTCTTCTGTTATTTTAGCGGCCGGCTCTGTTCCGCCCGGGTACGTTGTCCTCTTGCAGGGTTTTTGTTTTTTGTTTTTGTTTTCTGCCTGGTGGGAGGGTCTGCCTGTTCTTTCCTTTGCTGGTTGAGCTTTGTGTATTATATTATATTGGTGGCATCTCCAGCTAGGCCCCCGTGAGTGGACACATCCCGGGGGTTCAGCTTTAGAGGTTTGTTTGATAGGCTTGGGCACAGGTTCTCAGTACCCTGCCTGGGCTTACCCTAGCGTAACACCTAGGCCCTGGGAAACCCCGCGGGGGCTACGGGGTCCGATGGATGTGACCCCTGAGTCCCCCCCCCCCCCCCTCGTGTCTTGCAAGGTTGAAGGTTGCTCTGTCCCCTTGTCTCGGGTGACACTCACCGGTTCTGCCTCTGCCATGCTCCCTGTTGGGTCGGGAATTCCTTTGACCCGGAGTCGTGCGACGTTTGTTGTCTGATCGTACTCCAGTTCACCCAGGCCTCTGATACTGATATGAGGGTGCAGGCAGCAGTCATGTTGCATGCTAGGTTTAAGTTGCTGCAACATGCTAGGTTGATTGCAGCCTTGGATGCCCCGAGACTGCCCCGTTTTGGTTATAAGGACCCGAACTTGGGGGTCTGGGTCGCTTCGGCTCTGGTTCCGTCCGCCCCTTCTAGTCCCTCCTCCTTCCGTTGTACATTCGAAAGTCAACAAGTCCAACATCGGCCTAAAACTAAACGAAGCCGCCTGCAGATACTGCAACCCCCCCCCCCTTGCTTCCAGCCCAACACATATGAGGGTTTCGGGGTCGGGACAGGGTTTAGTTGGTGTCGAGACTCGGGTGGTCTCGGGGAAGTCCCCCTTCTGGGGTTGCAACTGAGGCATTCGAGCCTGGTCCTCCTGCCGGAGCTTCTGGGTTAGACCAGTGGGGCCCCCTTCATTCCAGCTTTTTCGGCCGCTTCTGCTTCTTCTTTAGGGGCGGGGGATTTGGAGGACGGCTCGGCCCCGGGCCCCCCCTGGGTGGGGTTCCTGGGGCGGAGGAGGGTTGACTTGGGGGCCTTGGGCCCCGTTGGACCCCGCCTTGGTTTTTCTGCCCTCTGAGCGGGGCTTAGTGTTACAGGGTGAGGGATTCTCTTTCGACCCCTCCTCGTACGAATTTGATTTGGTGTTTACCCCTCCCCTGGCTTGGTTCCGTGATCCCGTGGATTCTTCGGTTCCTTCTTTCCGGAGCTTTTCGGCCTCCTGCTTCCCGTCTAAGGATTTGCGGGCGGCCATTGCGGCTTACCTCATAAGCGACCCGGATTATGCCTTCGTGATGGATCCGCGCTCCTTCGTGTACGGTTCAGCTTGTCCCTACTGGGTTCGTTATGAGGTTCCGGAGTCGTCTTGGTTGGCAGACTGCCCTCTCTTTTCGTTGGAGGCTTTTCATCCCGTCTGAACCCATGGGTTTTTTGCCCCTCCTTCAAGATGACTACTCTGTCCCAGGTCCATCTTCTGTTGGAGCCGGGCACTTGGATGGTGGCCCTGGACCTCAAGGACACATATTGGCACGTCCCGGTTCATCCATGGTTCAGGGACTGGCTCGGTTTTGTTGTTGGGCATCAAGCTTACCGCTTTCATTGCCTTCTATTCGGCTTGAATCTGGTGCCTCGGATGTTACTCGGGACGTGGTGGCCCGGCTGTGTCTTTTAGGTGTACGGGTTCTGGCCTACCTCGACGACTGGCTGGTTTGGGCTCCCAGCCAGTCCGCGTGTCTGCTCGCCAGGGATTTGGTTCTTTCCCAGCTCGTCGGGTTCGGGTTCCTAGTGAACTGGAGGAAGTCTCAACTGGTTCCCTCTCAGGTCCAGTCTTGGCTGGGTCTTCGGCGGGACGCTCGTACTGTTTCCTTGTCTCTTCCTCCGGCGGCTCTGCTTCACCTGCGTTCCCACCTGCATCTGTTCCTGTGGGGCTCCTTGGTCACAGTGGTTGCTCGAGAGTTTGTGCGGGTGCCTGAACTTTGCCATGATGGTCTACCCACCAGGTCGAGTGTGGCTTCGTCGGCTGTTCTGTTTCTTTCGGGGACGTCCCTTCCGCCTCTCGCAATCGCTGGGTTCGTCTCCCGGGGGTCTTATGCCGGCTGCTGCGTCGCCAGCTTCCTCTACAGGTTTTTCGGGGTTCAGTGCCTTGGCGCCTGCCCGAGCCCTCACTAAATGTGTTCACGGACGCATCGTCTTTTGGCTGGGGCTTTGTGACCATTTCTGGCACCAGGCCGGCACCAGAGATGGTGGTGTCCGTCCCTCCGTCTGGCCCACAGGACGATGCAGGAGTTCGCGGCGGTTTAGTTGTCACTCCGGAGGGTTCGAGTCGCTCGCGAATCGACAATCAGGCTCCATTCAGATTGCTCCCCGGTAGTTCATTGTCTGAACTGTGGAGGTTCGATGTGGTCTTTGGTTTTTTGGGGCTGGTCGCTTTAGGTGACTCGTCTGTTGAGTTCTCGGGGTTTGGCTCTCCTGGTAGTTGACGTTCGGGGGCGGGGGTGTCCATTGTTTTGGTGGACGGCCTGTCATGGTTCATTTTCCTGTCCACGGAATGGACGGTCGACGCCAGCTCCTTCAGTTGGCTCTGCCGGACGTTCGGGCCTCAGGAAGTGGATCTCTTCGTGTCGGCGTGGTCGAGGTGTCTTCCAGTATACGTGGCACCCGTTCCCGATAGCAAGGCCATCGGGGTCGATGCCTTTCAGCTGGACTGGGTTCGGTGGAGTTACCTTTACCTCTTCCCTCCGGTTCAGCTGTTACTCCAGGTCCTGACTTGCTTAGACTTACCAGGGAAGGGCTGTCCTTCTGGCTCCTTGGTGGCCGGCCCAGCCTTGGTTTCAGGCCCTGCTTGCTCGGTGTCCGAACATGAGGGTCTTCCCGTGGCTCTGCCTTTTTCAGCAGATTGGGCCAGTCCAGTACGAGGCTGGTTCGGTCTTCTCCTCTAGTCTTCGTGTTTGGAGTTTTTGACTCGAGTTTATCATGAATTGTATGGTGTGCAGGTGGCTTCGTTGTTAGTCTCCCACCTGCGTGCTTCGTCTCAGCGGCTCAGCTCTGGGTTGACCCGGTTTCCCTTCTTCCCTGTTCCGAGGCTCGGGTCTCTCAGGCCGTCCGCAGGGTTATTAAGGCTATCCAGCCTGCGGTCTATTTCCGGGCCCACGGAGTTCGTAAGTTTGCTGCCTTGGCTGCCGTCTTTGGCAACATATCCTGGGTTGACATTCGGGCCCGGGGTTTCTGGAGGTCGAACAGGGTCCTGGCTGCTCACTAGCTAGTGAATGTCCCTGGGCCTAGTAGGGCCTGCATTGCATTGGGTCAGTGGTTGCAGCCAGTTGTCTCGACTTCATGTTGAGGAGTGAGGACGGACCGCCGCCCAGGTAAGTCCCTTCTTTTCCTTCTCTTTGGGTAGTTAACTCCGAGGAGCCGATGGGACTTCCCCCCAGAAAACCAGCGTTGAATGTACTGAAACCCCATTTTCTGGGTGAGTCCCAGAGGCTCCCAGGCATCCCTTCCTCCAGTCGGCGGTGTTTTTTCGCATGTTTTGACATCCAGCCTAAGAACTAGTGTTGGGTCGCCGGCATGAGGGGTCTGGGGCTCCCCCTTCCCCCTCCCGGGATGGGGGGGGGTTGTGCAGACAGCAACGCGGCAACATGATGACGTCATGCTCATTTGCTAATTTTCGTTTGGGGAGTTCTGTCTAATTGTTCGGCTTTTGGTAGCAATAGTTTTACCAGATTAGGGGTTTGTTTTGGGGGCACCTACCTTTCTGGGTGCCTGTCCTGTTCGATGGCAGACATAGAACGCTCCCAACCACAGGGGGGGTTTCTATAGGCCATTGCTCCTTTTGCTTCTCTGAGGGGGCCAGGTTCTGGCTCGTGGTCCCTGGTAGGCAAGATCTCCAAGCACATTGACTGATGCCAGAACGTTATACATATCCATTCAGCCAGGATTGCTCCGGGGAGCCTCCGGGACTTGCCCAGAAAATGGCGTTTCATTACATTCAATGCTGGTTTTTGGGATGAGCCCTGGTGGCTCCCTGACTCCACCCCCTCCCTCCCTCCTCCCTAACAATCCCCCGTTTCCTGTGCCTCTACGAGGCAGCCAGGTTTGGGTTCTGGCATCTGGTAGTCCAATAAGAAACCTATGACTGATGTGGCTTGGGATTGGGTAGCTATACCGGCAACATAGCGTCGGTGCGCCACCAAGCGGCTCCATTCCCCCCTCCCCCCCCCCCCAGAAAAAGGCATTTCATTATATTCAACACTGGTTTTATGATGGTCAAACTAACAAGTAACACCATTTTTACTTTTTGTGATACTTTTGTGTTAGTCAAACTAACAAGATCTTTACTTCTGTGATGGCCAAATGAGCTAAAGATGACATAATTTTTTTAATTAGATCCAAACCTGCATGTAGAATACTCAGACAAGTGATTCAGAAGCTTCTTAAGGGTATTGAACACATGAAGGTACTGTACAGTATTTTTAATGTCTGTAGAAATCTTTGCATCTAATCACTCTTCTTAGGATGGGAAGTTTCCAGCAAAAAAATAGGTGTCATAGGTTTAGGAGTAATTTTTTTAATGTGTTTCAGGAATGAAGAAAACTTGTCACAATTTGCCCTATAATTTTATTTCCTTTTCCCTTTTTTCTAGTATTGTGGAGCTGTTTGGCTGGGTCTTTATGATGCTAAGATCAGTCCTTTTCCTGACACCAAAGACGAACATAAAATTAGAGATTTCATGATTTTGAAATACGAAAAGAAAAGGTAAGTGTAGGTATTATATTCATATTATGTAGCTGGAGCCAATCACTGTTAATACAGTATATGAAATTTTCCTTTAGTAGTATATGGTCTGATGCTATGTTGGGATTGGGTTTGTGATAATGAAGCATTCTAAAGTAATGTGGAGCTCTTAAACGTTTGTGGTAGTTTGCTGAATTTGCATTCTAATTGCTTGTTTATTGGTGTCTTGCCTGTCACAAGGTGTTTTCTGAGAAGGCTCCTATGGTGGTTCCTTGGTGCTTGTTACTTGGCAAGCTCCACTCAATTAAATCTACTCAGGTCATTACGAGTCATATATATATCTATATATATACCTACCAGGAACCAAAGGCCTGAACCTGGCTCCCTATATAGAAGTGCAAGGAGCAGGCCTAGATCATAAATTACCCTAACCCCAAAAATGGTCACCAGAAGGGGGGAGGGGGCAGCAAGTCAAAATGGACTACAACAAGGTAAACAAACCATAGAAAATGGGACAGCAAAGCCCCGAGACTCACGATCTACACGGTGGTGAAGCAGTTCTCACTTGTTACACCTGTGCACCATCAAGCTGTGCACTTTCCTCCTCGAACCACAAACATTGAATCCCCAGTCATTTTGCCTGATGCATCCATTGAACACATTTACTGCTATACTCCTATCTGCCCCAGTATCCTTTGGCTCCCAGTATTTCAGACAAGGGCTGGCCATCCTGGGCTAGTTTTCCCCTTTCATGGGGTTAATTTCAGCGGCTCTCCTCTGCCCCTAAATAATTTCTTTTTTTCTCTCTGTGGTGACATAGCACCAAGGAGCCACCATAGGGAACTCTCTCAGAAAATCAGCATTGAATGTAATGGAATGTCGTTCTTTGGTGGCTTCTTGGGACCCTCCTTCCCCATTCCATGGCTTTGTTTGTTTCTGTCTTCTTGGCTAAATGACTAAGGTTCAATGCTAGAAGGGTAGGTGCACGTTTGCCTGGTGGTGCACAGGTAGAACTAACGAGAGAACAGCTTCATGACCAGGATGTTCATTCATCTGAGGGGTTTGCTTGCCGATTTTGTTCTATGCTTTGTTTACTTTGCTATTTATTTCTTTTAGTTTGACCTCTTTTTCTGGTGGCCTTTTCTTGCTTTGGTGACCTAGGATTCCTTGCTACTTGTGCCTCTTTAGATGGGGGGGGAGGGTAGATTTTGCACTGATTTCTGATAGGCTTACAATGTCATGCAATAGACTGACATGAATTTGGTGGAGCTTTCCAAGTAGTAAGCATCAAGGAACCACCAATGACCCATCATGGACCCACCAGAAAGAGATATTTCATTACATTCCGGTGCTAGTTTTTCCTTGTATGAGATGCTGTTTGGAGAATGTAACGGAGAGTTACTGAGACTGTTTCTCAGGGAACAATAGGAAATAAAAGGCATGTTTCTTGGTATTACCTCAAAAGTGCTACCTTCCCCCATCTCCCTCTTCTCTCCCCATCTCCCTCTTCTCTCCCCCATATCCCTCTTCTCTCCCCATCTCCCTCTTCTCTCCCCATCCCTTCTTCTCTCCCCATCCCCTCTTCTCTCCCCATCCCCTCTTCTCTCCCCATCCCCTCTTCTCTCCCCAATCCCCTCTTCTCTTTCCCCCCCCCCCTCACCTTCCCCTTCTGTCTTTTCTCTTTTCTCTCACCATTGCTCTCTGCCCTTCACCCACTCTCTCCCCTCTCTCTCCCCCGTCACACACTCCCCATCTCACACCCCCCCCCCATCTCACTCCCCCCCCCCCCATCTCACTCCCCCCCCATCTCACTCCCCCCCCCATCTCACTCCCCCCCCCATCTCACTCCCCCCCCCCATCTCACTCCCCCCCCCATGTCTCACTCTCTCCCCATCACACACTCTCCCTTCACACACTCTCTCCCCGTCACACACTCATCCCTGTCACACACTCATCCCTGTCACACACTCTCCCCGTCACACACTCATCCCTGTCACACACTCTCCCCATCACACTTTCTCCCCCATTACACCCACTCCCCCTTCACACAATCCCCCCGTCACACACTCTTCCCTCATCACACGTTCTCCCCCGTCACTCTCCCGTCACACTCCCATATCACACACACTCCCCCATCACACACTCTCCCTTCACACACACTTTCCCTTCACACACACTCCCCCTTCACACACACTCCCCCTTCACACACACTCCCCCTTCACACACACTCCCCCATCACACACACTCCCCCATCACACACACTCTCCCATCACACACACTCCCCCTTCACACACACTCCCCCTTCACACACACTCCCCCTTCACACACACTCCCCCTTCACACACACACTCCCCCGTCACACACACACTCCCCCGTCACACACACACTCCCCCGTCACACACACACTCCCCCGTCACACACACACTCCCCCGTCACACACACACTCCCCCGTCACACACACTTCCCCGTCACACACACTCTCCCGTCACACACACTCCCCCGTCACACACACTCTTCCCCCTTCACACACACTTCCCCTTCATGCACACACTCCCCCTTCATGCACACACTCCCCCTTCATGCACACACACTCCCCCATCACACACACTCCCCCTCCACACACACACACCCCCTCCACACACACACTCCCCCTCCACACACACACTCCCCTCCACACACACACACTCCCCCCTCCACACACACACTCCCCCCTCCACACACACACACCCCCTCCACACACACACACCCCCTCCACACACACACTCCCCCTCCACACACACACTCCCCCTCCACACACACACTCCCCCTCCACACACACACTCCCCCTCCACACACACACTCCCCCTCCACACACACACTCCCCCTCCACACACACACTCCCCCTCCACACACACACACACTCCCCCTCCACACACACACACACTCCCCCTCCACACACACACACACACACACTCCCCCTCCACACACACACACTCCCCCTCCACACACACACACACACACTCCCCCTCCACACACACACACACACACTCCCCCTCCACACACACACACACTCCCCCTCCACACACACACACACACACTCCCCCTCCACACACACACACACACACACACTCCCCCTCCACACACACACACACACACACACTCCCCCTCCACACACACACACACACACACTCCCCCTCCACACACACACACACACACACTCCCCCTCCACACACACACACACACACACTCCCCCTCCACACACACACACACACACACACTCCCCCTCCACACACACACACACACACACTCCCCCTCCACACACACACACACACACACTCCCCCTCCACACACACACACACACTCCCCCTCCACACACACACACACACACTCCCCCTCCACACACACACTCCCCCTCCACACACACACTCCCCCTCCACACACACACTCCCCCTCCACACACACACACACACACACACACTCCCCCTCCACACACACACACACACACACTCCCCCTCCACACACACACACACACACACACACTCCCCCTCCACACACACACACACACACACACACACTCCCCCTCCACACACACACACACACACACACTCCCCCTCCACACACACACACACACATTCCCCCTCCACACACACACACACACACACTCCCCCTCCACACACACACACACACTCTCCCCCTCCACACACACACACACACACACTCCCCCTCCACACACACACACACACACATTCCCCCTCCACACACACACACACACACTCCCCCTCCACACACACACACACACACACACACTCCCCCTCCACACACACACTCCCCCTCCACACACACACTCCCCCTCCACACACACACACACACTCCCCCTTCATGCACACACACACACTCCCCCGTCACTCTTCCCCCCTCTTCCCCTTTGCCCTTCTCCCTCCACCTTTGCTCCCTTTGCTTTGCTCTTTCCCCTGCACTCTGCCCTATTCACTCTCTCTCCTCTTTGTTGTCTCCCCCTTCAATCTCCTCCTCTTCACCTACCTTTTTTCCCCGTTTCCCCCCTTTTTCACCCTTTTTGCTCACTCTATTGCACCCTCTCACTTCTCTTCCCCCTCCTCTCTCTTGCTCTTCCCCTCTAACCCCTCATTCTCCTTATACCCCACCTTTTTCCCCCTTCACTTTCTCCTTTGGTGCTCTCCTCTCCCCTCTCTCTTTGCTGCTTCCTCCTCCCCCTTTGCTTTGCCCCTCTAGCTCTTCCACCTCTCCCCTTGTCTCCTACCTATCCCATCTCTCCTCTACCCCTAGTCTCCCACCCCCAGTCTCCTCCTCCCCCTCTCACCCCCTCCCCCCCTTGCTCGCTTTCTCTGCTTGCTCTCATTTTCTCTCCCCCCCCCCCTCCCTCCATCCCTATCACCCCAACTGTTTCCTTCCTCCTCTCCTCCAACTCTTCCTCTCCCCTCCCCTCATTCTCCTTCATTTTCTCTCCCTCCCCCTCATTCTCCCCATTCTCTTCCCTCCCCACATTCTCCCCATCCCCTCACTCCCCCATTATTTCCTCCCCTCATTTTTCCCATTCTCTCCCCCCTCTCCTCATTCTCTCCCCCTCATTCTCCCCATTCTCTGCCCCCCTCCTCATTCTTCCTATTCTCTCCCCCTCCCCTCATTCTCCCTCTCACCTCCCCTCATTCTCCCTCTCTCCTCCCCTCATTCTCCCTCTCTCCTCCCCTCATTTTTCTCCTCTCCCCTTCACTCATTCTCCCTCTCTCCTCCCCACCCCTCATTTTCCCCCTCTCCTCCTCATTCTCCCCCTCCCCTCATTCTCCCCCTCCCCTCATTCTCTCAGCTCCCACTCCCGTTATTCTCTCCCCCCCCCTCATCCCCCCCCCCTGTCTCGCAGCCCCTCACTCTTCCTCCTTTTATCCTATCTACATTATGGCATGGAACTGGTGTGGTGATTGTGAGTCTCAGTGGTGTGTACCACTGGCCTGGGATGAACTGACCTTGGGGCAGGAAGCACAGCAGTGTGTGTGTGTGTGCGTGGGCGGAGCTTGGGGGAGGTGTGGGTGAAGCGGGTAACGGAATGGTCAGGACCTGTAGAGCGAGAGGCATTAGTGAGACGTGCACACTGCTGGCAGACACGTGTGTGTGGCTTTGACTCAAGTTGACACTTCTGGTGAGTATTGGTGAGTTGAGTCTTTATTTTGATTGTGTGAAGTGATCACATTTTGTTCTCATTCATGTACAGTTCCTGTACTATTTTGATTAGTATTACAGTACATGTACAAGTACTGTGGGGGTATCAGCCTGTGGGTTCAAAGTGTCATTACTTACTGACCTTGATCAAATAAGGTGGTCCTAATTCTTGAGTCAATACAGAAATTATTTACATTTTAATTAAATACATATGATTCAGCTATTGCAATTCACATCTGTGATACTGTAATGCACATGGTGGTATATTGCAGTACAAAGGGATGGGAATGGTGCAGGGGAATGGGGCTGGTGCTGTGGGATGGGACTGATACAGTGGGATGGGACTGGTACAGTGGGATGGGACTGATACAGTGGGATGGGACTGATACAGTGGAATGGGACTGGTACAGTGGGATGGGACTGATACAGTGGGATGGGACTGGTACAGTGGGATGGGACTGGTACAGTGGGATGGGACTGGTACAGTGGGATGGGACTGGTGCAGTGGGATGGGACTGGTGCAGTGGGATGGGACTGGTACAGTGGGATGGGACTGGTACAGTGGGATGGGACTGGTTCAGTGGGATGGGACTGGTTCAGTGGGATGGGACTGGTACAGTGGGATGGGACTGGTTCAGTGGGATGGGACTGGTACAGTGGGATGGGACTGGTACAGTGGGATGGGACTGGTTCAGTCGGATGGGACTGGTACAGTAGGATGGGACTGGTACAGTAGGATAGGACTGGTACAGTAGGATAGGACTGGTACAGTGGGATGGGACTGGTGCAGTGGGATAGGACTGGTACAGTAGGATAGGACTGGTACAGTGGGATGGGACTGGTGCAGTGGGATGGGTCTGGTACAGTAGGATGGGTCTGGTACAGTGGGATGGGTCTGGTACAGTGGGATGGGTCTGGTACAGTGGGATGGGACTGGTGCAGTGGGATGGAACTAGTACTGTGGAATGGGACTGGTACAGTGGGATAGGACTGGTACAGTGGGATGGGACTGGTGCAGTGGGATAGGACTGGTACAGTAGGATAGGACTGGTACAGTGGGATGGGACTGGTGCAGTGGGATGGGACTAGTACTGTGGAATGGGACTGGTACAGTGGGATGGGACTAGTGCAGTGGGATGGGACTGGCACAGTGGGATGGGACTGGCACAGTGGGATGGGACTGGTGCAGTGGGATAGGACTGGTGCAGTGGGATGGAACTGGTGCAGTAGGATGGGACTGGTACAGTAGGATGGGACTGGTACAGTAGGATGGGACTGGTACAGTAGGATGGGACTGGTGCAGTAGGATGGGACTGGTGCAGTAGGATGGAACTGGTGCAGTAGGATGGGACTGGTACAGTAGGATGGGACTGGTACAGTAGGATGGGACTGGTGCAGTAGGATGGGAATGGTACAGTAGGATGGGACTGGTACAGTGTGATGGGACTGGTGCAGTAGGATGGAACTGGTGCAGTAGGATGGGACTGGTACAGTAGGATGGGACTGGTGCAGTAGGATGGAACTGGTGCAGTAGGATGGGACTGGTACAGTAGAATGGGACTGGTACAGTAGGATGGGACTGGTGCAGTAGGATGGAACTGGTACAGTAGGATGGGACTGGTACAGTAGGATGGGACTGGTGCAGTGTGATGGGACTGGTGCAGTGGGATGAGGCTGGTGCTGGTACAGTGTGATGGGACTGGTGCAGTGGGATGGGACTGGTGCAGTGGGATGGGACTGGTGCAGTGGGATGGGACTGGTGCAGTGGGATGGGTCTGGTACAGTGTGATGGAACTACAGTGGGATGGGACTGGTACAGTGGGATGGGACTGGTGCAGTGGGATGGGACTCGTCCAATGGGTATACAGACTTGGGCATTAGAGTAAAACATAGTTGCTGCTGCTGCTGCTATTTTTGTTGCTTAAAAATATTTGAAAATTACAGCAGCATGCTAAAGTTTTGGGCTCTGAGGCTTAATAGTCTGCATTGATCTCCAAGTAGAATGATTTGTGTTAAAGCTTTCTGATCCTCGGTTATCTTGAGGTTATCTTGAGATGATTTCGGGGCTTTTTAGTGTCCCTGCGGCCCGGTCCTCGACCAGGCCTCCACCCCCAGGAAGCAGCCCGTGACAGCTGACTAACTCCCAGGTACCTATTTACTGCTAGGTAACAGGGGCATTCTGGGTGAAAGAAACTTTGCCCATTTGTTTCTGCCTCGTGCGGGAATCGAACCCGCGCCACAGAATTACGAATCCTGCGCGCTATCCACCAGGCTACGAGGCCATCCTAGAGCCTTAATTCACATGCTGAAGATAAAGAGTAAATTTGGTGAAATTTTGGAAGCCAATTATTCATTTATTTTAAGAATTTTGTTGTCTGCATTTTTTTTATCATGTTTGTAGGGGGGATTTTTTCACAGAAATATGAAAAGCTAATAGCCAAAATACATTTTAATAAATTATACTTTAGTATTTGCAAAAGTATCATAGTCCCTTCTTGGCTGATTACATCAAGAGACCATTACCAAGGCCAATTACACAATTTATGGTTGTTTTACATCAAGAAACATTTGGCTATCATTCTATAATACCTTAGCATTTGTTCACAATGTTTCATAAAAATAAGGTGTTTAATCTAGTATTGTTACACATAATCATTAATTGTTGGCTATTACAAAGGAATGTGTAGATTGTTGCTTGGACAGTCGTGTTTGGCTAGTAGCTTTATTGGTGACCACGTAGAGTTCTAGGCACAGTTCTGACCTTGGCTAGGAGCTGAGGACTTGAGTACAACTTTAGCAAGGGGTGGGGGGAGGGCGAGGGCCTTGACCTCATCCTAGGGGGTAGGGGGTCGGGGGACCTTGACTAGCCACGTGGTGTCCTGTCCCCAGTTGAGTGCAGCACAGTGTACTCGGCACGACTCATTGCCATGTTGTAGTCTACCCAACGCTTATGTGCCTATTTCTTAGCACAATAACACATTTGTTTTTTGTTTTTAATCCTTAGCTTAAGCACACGTACAATAAGGATAATGTAATACCAAGTTTAAATGTTGTAGATAATGGTCACAGTGTAGAATTTGTGCTTAGGCAAAGTAGGTCGTGTATTTTTGTGTTGTAGGTCAGAGGATACTGTTTTCATAAACAGATTGTTTATACATTAGAGTAGCCTAGAAGGTGGCGCAGCACTCGGCTGTATTGGTGATGCTATGATATATGGGGATGACAAAAAACGTTTTAAATTGGAATTCACTAATAAAAAGTAAAAAGGAATTAAATTTCCAGTATTTTATGAATATTCATATATCAAATTTAAAAAACTTTTTTTTGATAAAATGCTTAATTATGCCTCAAAATTATACCTTATTGTTTTCACTGAAATAATTACTTTTTGCTTTGCTCCATACTTTCTGATGTTCTTAGTTTACTAGATTTAAAATTTCAAGACTCGTATGGTGTTGTAAGGCGATCCCTGTTGTTATTGGGTCATGTAACCCAGTCCCCCTTGTGGCATGTCGTATATAAAATGACTAGCGTATACTGTATATAGAGTAACAAAATCAACACATACCCTAATGTCATGTAATAATCCCACTAGTTTTTGATGTCATCACTACTCTAGAGAGTTTTGTAATACAGTAGATGCAATTATTTGGAATGTGTAGGTTTTAGTGTCTGCATATACTGTGTTTAATTTCTGTTATAGCTCTAATAGTTTAAAAATTGCAAATCCCTCATAATAACCATTACTGTCTGTGACTTTACCTACTCTTTGTCACTTCAATTTTTTCATGAAGAATTACACTACTGTGCTTCAAAATTTGTACAGTATTCAAGCTTTTGCCCGGTGTGTTATAATTTATAACTTTCACAAAATACCTGTATTCATAACTGACATCTATTCCACCATGCCCAATTCTTGTAGTTAATGTAAGTACTGTATCTGATAGGCCTACCTCCTACACTCTCTTTTATTTTTTGTATCCTATCATCACCATGACCCATCACCACAATCATAACCCACCACCACCCAGACCCACTACCACCCAGACCCACTACCACCCAGACCCACTACCACCCAGACCCACTACCACTCACCACCACCACTCGCCAACGCCCACCACCACCACCAGGCCCCACAACCACAACCAGGACCCACCACTATTATGTCCCATCATGACCCCTACCTCTACATCCCATCCCCTCCATGATCCACCACTATGACCCATCATTACTACCGCCAGCCCTCCTATACTAACCTGTAATCATTCAACCCTCCCCCCCCTTTCACCCCTGAACTTTTTGCATCACTTTTTATAAATCCTGAGATATGATGGGTTAGGGTACCTCTCTTGATAGGCTATGATCAAAATATTTATACCAGACACTAATTTTGTATTTTAAGTTTTTATTATATTCTTTTTAATGTAAGTGACTCCATTTGTCCATGTTCTTACACAGTTCTTTGATAATTTTTTTTTCTATATCTGCTATCTCATCTGTAATTTCTTTTCCTCATTTTTGACGTATCTGGTCTGACGAGACTTTATAGTTCTCTCCCTCTCCCTCCTTCCCCCTCCCCGCCACGAGGGCTGATTTGGGTTATCTGTGAAGGCCAGTGTGTGTGTGGGGTCATGTGCACTTGATCCCACATGCGCAACTAGAGTTTCAGCAAACCTATCACCATTGGGGTGGAGTGGAAGGGGAGGGGGGGGGAAGGTGGTGTCGGGTATACTTGTTGACACATTCTAGTTTTGTCTAGACAGCTCTTGCTACACCACTCTGGTGTAGTCCTATGCCACACTATGCTTTTATTTCATCATGCATGCATATTGAAGCATATATACAGTAGTACTGTATATTGTACTGTGTGTACATATGTTAGCATTCATGTCTGATTACTGTATACTGTACAGTACTACATCCTATATATGGATGCATGAATTAATGTGTGTGTGTGTATATTCTGTATGTACAGTATGTGTGTGTACTCATATAAGTGTAGGCACCTGTGTGTGGTTGCAGGACATTTCGATCCTCAGTAGATTAATGACTAGTCACTTATTTTTCTTGTCATATTCATGTTTAAAACTGAGCACCAAATTAGCTTTGACAACTACTTCATCTAATCCATTTAATAATATTTTTCTTGCATTGAAGAATTTATTTCTGATGTCGTTGTGATAGTTACATTTACAATTTCCATCTGCTGTAAATACCCTCTATCTGCTGCTCCTCACATTGAACATTGTTGCTCTGTCTAAATAGTCAATTTCCCATAGAAACTTTGTCATTATCATGTCTCGTGTTTTTTTTCTTTCTTCCAACGTAGTGAGATCCAGTTGTATCAATCTTCTGGGTTGTCATTTTGGTACCTCCCCCAGAGCTTACTGCTTTATACTTATGCTCACACACTAAAACATTCACTAAACCAAACATAACATATTTCAAGATGGAAGTGGGTTTATGATATTAATTGAGACGTAACTATTTTATGTCGCAGGTTTTATATAGAGCCCAGTATTGCTCTGAAGAATATGCCTCCACAAAACTCGAGTGCCACGTCGTCAAATGCCTCTACGCCAAATAGTGAAACTAGTAAGGCTGGGCTAACAGCTAGCTCATCAGTGTCACGTCCAAATGTTACAGCCTCACAGGTGAGTTTTATTGGCATGTCTGCCAAAATATTTTCTGTCATTGTGGAGGAAATGTCCTCGGTGTAATTACTCCAGACATCCCAGAGGCCTTCAGTACTGCACTTAACCCATACATGGCTCAGCTAATTAAAAGTCCTACATCTTGGTGTGCATGACAAAGGTCATTAAACAAATGTAAAAAAATGCATATGGTGACTCAAGCACAGAAGGTAATCACAGATAGTGATTGGGGCCATGTAAGGGTTAAGAGACTTGAAGTAATAACTGAAGTGAATTATACCCACTGTAAGGCTATTATGTAAATTAAGCTACTGTGTTGCTTCTGCTCTCAATGGGAAATAAGAAAGTGAGGAGAGAAGGGGGGGGGGATTATCATGGTAACCGTACATTTACTAGAACAGAGAGCAAGAAATAAGATAAACTGGCATGAATAAGATGAAGAAAAAAGAATTAATTTATATTTTATAGAAAGCATCTTTCTTATCAGATTCTTTGATACTTCCCTGAGGTCAGATCCACCTTGTCTGTAAGATAGGTTCATGTAGTTGTGAATGAAAACACTGGCAGCTCTACAGGGAACTTTTCAAACAGTCATTTTGAAAGTAATTTTCATTAGGGTTATTACAGATCACTTCAGAATTACTGACAAGAGTACAGTAAGTCTTGTCTGAAATTCAAAAGTACAGTAATAAGAATGGCAGCTGTTCCACTCCCTCTCTCTCTTGGTTTACTGGTGATAAAAGAGGGTTCCCACTTGCTACCAGTTGTCCTACCTGGCTATATGTACTGACTGCTGCCAAGCTGCAGCACCACACCTACCTCTGGGTTTTCTCACCCAAGCCCCCCCCTCACACACTTCCTGACACAAATACCCAACTCTGCCCATAGCGGAAGTGGGACATCAAGGGAGGGACTGGGAGCAGCCAAAAGATAGTGTTCAGAAAGGTTGTTTATATATAAACTCGAAACCTTTTTTCTGAACTATCACTTATGACTTCCTACTGGAACCACACACCCAAATGCAAATGAAATGGAGAAAACTTGGCTGTGTTCTAGGGTCGTGGGCAAAGAATACTGAAGAGTACAGTATAGACCACACCAGCTACAAGATACTGTGAGGTAAAGTCACCAACACAGCTGCCACCAGAGGGGAGACTTGGCATGAAAATAGACAAGCTAAGCCTCATTTACTGGAGAACCAGGCAATTGAATTTCAGGATACACTATTCCATCATGCATGAACTGGAATCAGAGACCTGGCTAAAACTTGGGACTCTGCACTGTAGAAAAGAAAGTTAACAGTCTTTCTCAACCCTTGGCCCCCAAAGATATATTTGAAGCTAAATTGCCTTCACCAGTGCATGCAAGAGCTAGGAGATGCAAGTCTACAACCAGGAAACCTGAACCTATCTTAACGAAGGTGTCTTAACCTGACAAAGTGTGTACCTCACAACAAATTGTGCCAGAGGACCTAACTAAAGACCAACATGAAACCATTAGGCAACCTGGGTACAAAGAGTAAATCAAAACAGAGAAAGCCCAAAAAAGTTCCCAAATCTAGGGATTGGCTACCTGCCCCCAGGAAAGACACAAGCAACATGCTTTTAGAAAACACTTGTTTGGCAAATCTAAACCATGGGAAAGTCAAAGGTAAACTGCCTGTTATGAGGCCACTTATTGGGTAGAGGCAAAGTAGCTAGTAAATATAAGGACAGGGAAACAGTTAAACAAAATGAAGTATAGGTTCATTGCTATAGCTAAACGGCTATCAACACACCAGGGGGACTGAGGGGAGGTCCATTACCTACCATTGATTAAAAGATGCAGACTCTCTAATGAGAATAAAGTGAGGCTTGCAGGCTAAGACAATGCATCACCAGGAACAAAATCAAAGTTAAGCCATGGCAGAGTTGGTGCAAGCTCTGAGGTCTATCTCTGAAATGCAGATGAAAGTTTCAGAATGCTTCCAATATGGGTGTGGGTTGACTTAACTCCTGGATGGATTCTTTACAGTGTTGTGTTATTCTTTTGACCATGCCATTGTCCATTTTGCTTCGCTTCTTTCTGGGTACTTTATTTCTCGGTTAGGGTGATCATGTACAGTATTCCCATGCTCTCTGTACCTCTTTGATGGGGACCAGGTTTGGATTCTGATCCCTATTAGGCTTTTAATGACTTGCAAGAGCTGAGGTGACTTAATAGTTAATAGTGTGGAGCTGTCTCAGTACTGCAAGCAACAGGGAGCCCCTAAAGCCTTCCCTAGAAAGAGGCATTTCATTACATTCATCGGTGTAATTTGTTTTGCCATGTCTCACCACTTTTGAGGCAGATTAGCTTCCTCCCGCTATTGAAGTTCATGGGTTGTGATGATGGGTACAGTACGTATTTGTAAATGACCACATTATTTTCTTGGGAATATATTAGATATATTAAAAGCTTGCTGAGATAGATAATAGTTTCCATTATTTTATTGTCTTCAGTCTGCAAAAGGCCGTTGGAGGGAACGAAAACCCATGTTACCTCCGCTGAAATTTGTTCGTCCAGACAACACAGGGTCCTTCACAGGAGACAAAGTTTGTTTGTCCTCTGCGTTGTATTATGTAGCATTTCTTGACGCTGAAGTGGTTAGATTTTCAACGGGTTTTATTCATAGCCATATTGCTGCTTTAATTAAAACTGAACTATAAAAATTATTATAAATATTTCCAGGGAATATAAATGTTAGGTTATTAAATATTAATGAATTTTGTTTAGACAGTATTCAGATGTGTATTTAATCAGTACAACAGTGTGAACTGATGGTGACACTGCAGCTGAGACGTGTTCAGATGTGTGTGCTGAAGCAGTCTCTGATATTGTTGGCTATGAATTAAAATCTTGTGAATTAAAAGTTTCCTTTGAGTTACTGCATAGTAACATAGTAATGATACCATCACACTGCTTGCCTAAGCTATTACCAGAGCACCTGCTTCCTTCCAACCTATTTAGTCTATTTGTAGTTCATGATATGCAGATATCTCCTAGATATTTGACAAATTATCGTGTGTATAAACAATTCTAGCCATTATATAATGTCTCTTGAGTTCCTTAATTGGTCATATAATTTAACAACTGGATTTGATGTAACTCATTAGGGGCTGTTTATGCCTGTATGGGAAGGTGGCTAGTCTATGTCAAATCTTCACATCCAGCCTAAACAGATTTTGTGCAGATTTCTGCATCATATGTGCTATCTTTCTCAAGCTGTAGTCAGTTTTTGTATTCACTTCCTCTCTAAGCAGTTGTCAACATCTTTAATGCATCAATGCTACACCTTTGACTACTCCCCTTGAAATTTATTTATATTGAATATTTTTCTCATTGCCTACTCATCTCTACTCGAGATCTCTGCAATTGCACTATAAAACGATTCCCCGATTTACTTATCCTCATAAGAGTCATTCCATTCCAAAACTATTTTTCACCAGCTATTATGTCGACTATCCTTAATGATCGTGGACATGGCCAGGGATTATTGTTATTCTTGCATTTCCCATTGTTCAAGAAACATTATTTATTATTTTGATCTGTAACAAGAATTAGACACATTTTCAGAATTCATTTTGGCACTGCATATCTTCTCATTAATATAAAAAATATTTGCTAGTTGACTAAGGCTTTCCATGAAATGTAAATTTTCATTGTTCTTTTTATTAGAATTTTTTTTAACTTTGTAAATTGCAGTGTGTGTGTTCCTCCGTGGCCCATCACACTGACTGTGTGTAAACTAAAGGAGCACTTTGTTACAACGCTCTTATTTGTATTTCCAGTTTCTACCTGTGTTCTCTATATGAAATAGCAGTATATATAATTTTCTATGCAGAGTCAAGAGCTAGATAAAAGAATGTATTTTTTTTTTTTTTTGTATACTCTTGCAGTTATGTAAGATGATGTACATTACATCTGGAGTTAATGTTACTTTGTCTATGGTGAACTACTTTCCTATTTTCTTAATTGATGGTGCCAAACTTAATGCCCATGTGATTCATGTACTGTAGGAGTGCAGGTGCAAGCCCAATAATTTAGCCAGTTGATGAATAGCTTGACACCACATGAAGCATTTTACCTGGTAATAACGAGGTACAAATATCAACTAGATATAGGCCAAAGGAACCGGGCAGTTTTAAAGGCCGACAATAAATTTGTTTACTAGTGTTTGTCACGGTGGATCTTGCCTATAGTTCTTGTATCAGATGTGATGGCATGAGAGAAGGGCAAGATGAATGCTCTATTGTTATACCTTAATATAAAAGAAAAAGATTTATTAAAAGAAATAATCCTTAATGGCGGCAGCTGGTTGGCTCCAGCAGCCCTTCAACAATACCTTGAATATTTCTGCTGATATCTCTCTCCATTAGGATGCTATTTATGCATACCTGATGGCTGATTTTCAGAATGAGTAATATACTTAGTCGCAGCAGCTGCAGGCTTCAACATTTAATTACAGTATGCTTGTTTTGCTATCAATCCTTTTTCAGTCAGTAATACTGTCCAATAATTTGTGTCCAGCTAGAGTTCATGATGTGTGTGACCATACATTACTCCTGGCATTATACATAATGATGTTATCATACATTACTGATGGCATTATATGTAATGATGTAATCATACATTACTCCTGGCATTATAGATAATGATGTAATCATACATTACTCCTGGCATTATACATAATGATGTAATCATACATTATTCCTGGCATTATACATAATGACATGATCACTCATTACTCCTGCATAAAGATGTTTAGATTATTATTGCAATTTTTCCCCCTTTTATTTTAGTCGTCAGGGTCAGTAAGTGGAGGGCTAAACAACAACACCAGTACAGGATCAAAAACATCCACTCCAAAATCTTCGACTTCGTTAGATTTATTAGCTGAATTAGGAAGCCAACCTGGTCCCAAGGTCAACTCTAATGACCCCTTTGCCTCTCCAACAAGTTCCCAAGCACCCACATCAATTTCACAGCCTTCATTTGCCAATTTTGAGAATGCGAACATTTTTTCCAACACTCCTGGTAAGTCTTTTCTACTAATTCATTAATATATATATATTGATCTGTCTGGTACTGTTCTTTGGTGGCTGCAGAAGTGTGTGTCTCATTATTTATAGTGATTTACTGTATGTGTATGTTAGATGTTTTGTAGCACTGTATAGGCTCACTTAAAACTATTTTCACTTTTGCCACTGTTTAGGTATCCCTGATTGGCCTTGTGGATTGGATGTTATTTTTTTCACAATATTTTCTATTCATTAATCCAAGAATGCCTCACGATATTGACTTGAAGCTTAAAATACTTAATTTTGAGGAACAAATTAGTCTTGAGGGAACTTCATGGTGTTGAAACCTACAGCACTTGTATTTTAATAATAAAATTAAGATTTATGTTATTATAAGAATATAGGGACATAAGAATTAAGGAAACTACAGAAGGTCTATTATTCCACATGTGGTAGCTGCTATTTATATCCACCCACTCATTCATACTGTGTGTGTATCCTACGCTTGAAGCAATCAAGTGATCCTATGTGTATTATGTTACCCGGTAATCTGTTCCACAAATTAACAACCCCGTTGCGAAACCAATATTTACCCAGGTCTTTCCTAACTCTACACCTATCCAATTTATATCTATTATTTCTTGTTTTATTGTGTTATATTTAACACCTTATTAATATTTCCCTCATGCCCATTCATCCATTTTACACTTCAATCATGTCACCTTTAACTCTGCTTTTTTAGACAATGTAATTTAACCATTTTCAATTTCACTTCATATGGAAGGTTTCTGATTTGTGAGATTAACTTTGACATTCTTCACTGAACACGCTCAAGTGAATTTGTTGATTCACAAATGTTTAGTTAAATTCAGTTCAATTCAATTCAAAGATTCAATCAATTTTGTTATGGTGACCAAAATTTAACTGCATAATCTAAATAGGGCCTATTAAGAGCAAGATATAATTTATAATTCATTATGCTTAATTATGCTATCTTAATATACCTGAAGAATAACACTTCGTGTTTTATTCCTAATGCTTCTACAATTAAATCTCGGTATCCAATATGCCTTATTTTGAAAATTTTTACAATGACTTTTTGGCTTTAAGTTCCTACTAATAATAACCATCAGACCTTTTTTTTGCAGTCAGATTTTGCAATTTCATTACTATGAAGCTGATGCCATGTAACTATCATCATTACCATGCCTCAGAACCTTACATTTGTCAGCATTAAATTGCATCTGCCAATCATTCAACCACTTCAAAGATCCATCTAGATTGCCTTGAAGTGATCTTGAGTCTTCAGAATTTATTTCTCACCCAATTTTCATGTCTGCAAATTTTACTGCTCAATCCTAAATCTAAATAATTTATGTAGGTATACGATAAACAACGGAGGTCCCAGGACAGAGCCTTGGGGCACTCCACTCCACTTACAATGGTTCCCACTCTGACTTAACTCCTTTATATTAACTCTGTTCCCGTTGATATAACCATGCCCTTATCCAACTTAAAATAGTGCCCCCTGATACTATGGAACCTCCTCCATCTTTTTAATCAGTATTTCATATGGCACTGTATCGACAGATTTGCTTAAGTCACAGTACAAAACATCATAATCCTTTTTACTGTCAAGTATCTTAAATATGCTGGAATATCCTCCTCACGGCTCCTACTAATTTTCTCATTGATACATCACATTAATGGAATCTTATTGTACATATGAAATGACATTTCATATGCACAGTTGACATTTACTTATACACAGTTGATTTCATATACACAGTTGACATATGAAATGACATTTCATATGCACAGTTCTGTCAGTTTGCGTGGAATAGTGACAGCAAATTTGTCAAGCATTTGGCCCTTAATAAAACCATATTGTGAATCATTTATTAATCTATCTTTTGCAAGATGTAGACGAATGCTTTTGTGATTATGAATTAAAGTAATTTTCCTACAGTAGATGTAAAGCTAATTGGCCAATAGTTCGACGCAAGTGATCTTTTCCTCCCCCCCCCCCCCCTTGAAAATCTACCACAAATCCATTTCTCTAATATTTTTTTCTTTTGTGGAGAATGCCTTATTATATTGATATGAAATTTAAGACACTTAAAATCCTGAAATTTAGATGACTTATTGGGAAGTGTAACCTAAAGGCAACTATTATTTTGCAGGCGATGAGTCACAATAACGTGGCTGAAGTATATTGACCAGACCACACACTAGAAGTTGAAGGGACGACGACGTTTCGGTCCGTTCTGGCCCATTCTCAAGTCAATCGACTTGAGAATGGTCCAGGACGGACCGAAACGTCGTCGTCCCTTCAACTTCTAGTGTGTGGTCTGGTCAACAACTATTATTTTTATACTTATTTGGGTTTTGAAGAGAATTGGTTCAACGGGGAAGGAAGAGCAGAGTTTTGTTGGAGGACTCCTTCAGTGGCTCCTTGTTGCCCGCTACCTAGATTACTCCACCCAATTCAATCCACACCAGGCCCTGAGTACACAAGAATCAGGAGAGCAGCAGTTTGAGAATGACTCCGCAGCAAAAGTAAAAGAGCCATTCCTAAGCTGTCGCACAGCCATATACTGAGGAAAACCATGGCACGAGACTGATTAGACTGCGTGGACAGGGAGGAACACTTTTGGAGAATGAGAATGGTGTGTGTTGAAAACTCAACAAGAGGTTCCAAGAAGTCTTCAAACCAGAACCAGATTAGTGTCCAAGTAAGGGTGACAACAGACATCCAGGAACAACACTAAACAGAATTGAAGTTAATGTTGAAGAGGTAAAAAAGCTACCTATGAACTGGATGTAACAAAAGCAGAGTGCCAGACCAGATATCACTATGGGTACTGAAAGAAGCTGCAGATAGCTTGTGTTGCCCATTAACTATAGTGCTCAACGTTGTGCTAGAGATTGGAGAGCTTCTGGAAAATGGCAAATGTGGGTTACAATATTCAAGAAAGAGAGAGATGAAGCACTAAACTATAGACCTATATCATTAGCATGCATTCAGTGCATGATTCTAGAAAGTAACCAGAAAAAGGATTTTTGAACATTTGGAGAGAATTTTATAACAGCCATAACATGGGCAGGCGATGAGTCACAATAACGTGACTAAAGTACGTTGACCAGACCACACACTAGAAGGTGAAAGGACGACGACGTTTCGGTCCGTCCTGGACCATTCTCAAGTCGATTGTGATGAGGAAGTAGATGCAGGCAATAAATAGGCTAGAGAGAGGTGAGGAGCAAAGTGTAGTAGAGGGGATAGTAGTAGGAATAAGAACTGCAGAGGGCCTATTGGCCCATACGAGGCAGCTCCTATTATAACTACCGAATCAGGAGATAGAAATAGGAATAAGAAGAGGATAGTAAGGGAACGTAAAGAAGACTGAACAGAAAAGAGAGAAGAGAGAAAGAAAGATAAATGGAAGGGTAAGCTTATGTTAGGTCACGTTTGTTAGAAAGATTAGAGCATTTAAGTATATACACCTGTACTATGAAAGGGAAGAGTTCACAGCAACAAAGCCAGGACTCAAGTTCATGTTGGGTACATTGTGTATTAGAACTGATTCAACAAGACGGCGTCTGTGTAGAGTAGAGGTAGGAAAGATTATTTTGGAGGAAGACCTTACATAAATATGTGTAAGGTCTTGAAGGGGAATAGATAAAGTGGATAAAGGAAGCCTATTTAAATTAAGAGGCATGGCAAGGCCACATCAGTGGAAACTAGATATGCAATTAGGAAGTTCTTGTTCCCTATATTGATGGTAAGAAACTGGAATGCATTGAAATATGATGTTCAAGCCAAATGCATTCACAACTTTAAAAAGAAATATAATGAAAACATTAATATTGAGAGGGTTAATTAGTGCATCGGATATGAAGAGCAAAAAGGCGGGGGCATAAAGAGCTAGATCTTACCTGTGACCCACCTTCCCCTCAATAGTCACTAATAGGTAAACACTTTAGACACTAGCAGTAAATACCGGTATATTCGCTTCACATATACAACCAAATGTGCCCCCTTCCCTCTCTCCATCCCCCCACCAGACAAAGAACTGTCCAGGATGGCCAACACTTATCTGAAAAGAGAGGACTCAGAGATCTTTGTGGCAAGCAAGAGGAGCATAATCATGACACCTTATTACACTGTGCCTAGTAAAATGACTGAAGCTGTCTAATTGAAAAGCCAGGTGTGTGACTGCAGGTGTAATTAACAAGTGAACTGCTTCATGACGGGAAGATTTGCTTGGTTGGGGGTTTTGTTTTCTCATTTCCTATGCGTTGTTTACCTTGATGATGGTCTGTTAGGCTCACCTACCTTTTCTGGTGGCCTGTACTTAGTTAAGGTGTTCTAGTATTCCCTGCTATTTGCTCCTCTGTAGAGGGAGGGAAGCCAGGTATTAGCCTCTTGTCTCTGGTAGGCTTCTGATGACTCGCAAAGCTCTGGTGTGGATAGAAAGGGGGGAGCTTTCAAGGTAGCAACAACAAGGGGCAACCCACCAGAAAGAGGTATTTCAACACATTCATTGCTGGTTTTATCACCAGGGAGGCAAATAAACCGTAACCAAACCACCTACGGACAAAGTCTCTCCTCCCCTCAAATCCTAACTCCCACACAATAACCTTAACCCCACTCAGTACCCAGTCAACATCCCCTGCCCCCCCCATCACCCTCAGTGCCCTTCTCTCCTCTCCATCAAAATTAAGTGTTTGTTTGCACAATTATTAAATTTTAAAAATATATGAAGAATTTAAATGGAGAAATGTGAATTGTGTATGCAGAGATTATTCCACGTAATTTCTTGTCATATTTCACTTCAAATTACTACTGTTGCTGATGTGTCTCTCTCTGGTCTATAAAAGGTGGGAGAGGAATAATCATTGCAAAAAATATGTTCGTTAATTAACTAATGAAAATAAGCTAGAGAAGGCCAAGGTAACCCACATTCCCTGGAGACTTTTAAGCATCTGTCATAAGGATGCTTAATTGTTTTATCCTCTTTGTTTTTACCTTCTTTAGTTCTCTTCCAGAAGGTTTTTGTGGAATATCTCGAAAAGGTCTCATTGTTTCGACTAGAAACCTGAAATGTATAAATTTTGGCAAAATATTTGGCCTGCTACTATAACTGAGGAATATTGTCCCATAGTGATTTTATTTGTATACAAATGTGTGATATCTAGAGTGAACTTAATCATATTTGCTTTAAACCAACAACACTTGTGTATAAATATAAAACTAATGTCTTGTCCATATTTCATCACTAATTGTACCTGGGTAATCTTACATTATCATTCACCACTAAAATATTTGCCCTGTTTACCAGTATTAATCTTGGTTTACTAAAGGACAGTATCAGATGCTGTAATTGTTTATAAGTAACACCACATAACCCAATAGGCTCAAAACCCAATGATATTGTACTAATCTTAAACTAAATTTTCCAGTGCTGCTTTTTATTTACCAATTCCCCACTGTCATAAATTTATAATATTGTGGTGTTCCTTGTTTGCCATTATGATCAGTAGGTGATTTCTCTCCCCCCAGAAGACCAGCTTTCAGAGAGTGAATCAGAGTCAGCGGATCAGACACTTACGGACCAACCTTACACTGTGTCTCTTAATCCTTCTTCCACTACTCCTGCCCGAACCCCCTCACCTCGCATCAGTCCATCTTGCTTTGTTAATTGGGAGGGTTTTGAGGATGAGGTAAATGCTGGCACTCCTCTTATCCCAATGTCTGAAACCTTCCCTACCACAATTACATATGATTCCTCAAATAGATCAACTAACAAGGGGAGAAACAATCCCAGTGTGATATTTGCCTCGGGTGTGAGTGCCCAGTTTGTGTGCCCAACTAACCCAAACTTAAGTGCATGCAAAAGGGAGGAAGCTAAATTTTCATCCTCCACAACAAAGCAGCCATTGTATTTTTCTAACCCTTCTCTCACAAGTAATTGGCATGCTTCCTCAGAACCAGGAATAAGTCAGGCAAATGCATCTCCTACAGCAATAAAACGCATAAAGGCATCACAGTTGCAGACAGGAAGTAGTTCGTTACATAGTAGTCCATTTCAATCCAGGAAGAAATTTACTCATGGCTGCAAAGGCCTTGGTAATTTTTCATACTCTGCTCTGAATACAGATTCTTCTCATTCTGAGACTGTTAGAGCACTTGTTGATTACAATGATATGCCAGAGAGCACTCAGAATTACTTTCATTCAAATGCAAAATCAAATGAGATCAGCTCGAAATGTTTTGCTGCTTTTTTGTCTTCAACCTCAAAAATAAAGGGAACCTCTTATCAGAATCTAGCTTCAGGACAAATAGCCTCAAAATCAGAAATGGCAGAAAGTGAGAAGAAATCATTAACTAGAGAATGTGAGTCTCCCAAACCAGGAATGATAAGTAATTTGAATGCTCCAGTACTTGATGACAAAAAGACTAACCCATTTGAAAGTGAAGGTGCCGCACTTTCTGCACCCAGTGATGAAAATGAAATTTTTGATAATGTTCCCCTCTCTAACAAAAAAAGGCCAGAAGCCTCCAAGCCCATACCAATTATCAGTAAGATCCGTGCCAGCAGCAGCCTAAGTAGCAGTTTTCCTAGTGTGTATCCAACTCGTGCATCATTGTTTACTAACCCATTTGTATCAGATTTGCAGCCTGCCACTAATGCTCGCCAGATTTCACCCATGGCTAGCAGTGCAGTTGGACGCGTTGGAAGTTTGGGTGGCTATAGCAGTAGTGATATGTTCTTGCATGAAAATTTAGGTCAGCAGCAGAAGCCTTTCCATTGTGATACTGACATTAGCATGACTCCTGCTAATTACATTCTTGCAGGCACCACATCCAGCAACAAATCAACCCCCTTGGGTCCACATCTCCCATTCTCCAGTAACCCCCTTACCCCAATGGCCCCTGGCTCCTCTTCCAATCCTTCTTCCTCAACTGTTCCCAACACCCAATCCTCTTCAACCCCACCTACGCAAGATCGCTATGCAGCGTTGAAGGACTTGGATGAGGAATTCAAGACGCAGAAAGAATCTGAAACTGTATCTTCAAGTAAGTATCATATTTTGATGGTTAAATGCAGGACTGTTTAACAAACAGCATTACTAAAAATGAACGCATTTTGAATTTACTTAATTTAAGGAAAGTTTACAGTAGTGTTCTTGATAAAACATATATGATTAAAGAATGCCCATTGAATTAGAGCTTGTGACAGGGATTCCAATAATATATTTTCCTTCTCCGACATCCACTAAAAAATTAAATATCAGTTATTGCAGCATCTGCCACTGCTCAGTAAAGTATAGCAAAAGTTTTGTTAGAAATAGCACTGCACAATAAATAATGTACATGTCACAGTTTAATAACTGTTTTTGTCTTGTAACTGGTTGGGTGACCGCACAGACAACCTTGACCGTAACTAGTAAAGGGACCCCAATAAGCCTAATGAGCATCCTGTCTGATAATTGGAAACCAAACAATAAAATAATTTATCTAAACACCATCATAACCAGACCATTGGTGTAGGATAAGTAGCCATGAAATAACATACAAAAATTATATACTGTATATGATATAGTATTGAAGAAAAAAAAAAGATTGATAATATACATTTTAAAATAGAACTGATTAAATGTACTAAAATAATACAAATTTTAAAGTAAATATCCAGGAGAGAGTTATGGGCATATTTTAGAGTTAGTAGCATTATGTAAAATGCTATGAAGAGTTAGGACAGAGAAAATGTTCATTAATAATGTTGTATATGACTTGTAATATTACTGTAAATGTGTGTGCCAGGGTGTTGTGTAATGTCTCGTTTGTTGTTTATTGTATTCGCTATAAAGGTGGAGTTATGTGGGAGGTAAAAATAAGGTTAGAAAAATATGCTGGGCTTTTTTTTTTTTTTTTTTTTTTTTTCCTGGGGCTGAAATTTAAGGATTTTGGAAGTTTAATAGTAAGTACTGCAAATAGTTTTTGGTCCACCGTGCCCAGCTCATATAGATTTTCATTTGTCTAATTTTAATAACTATTATCCATCCACTTGGACTGAATGGACAAAACCGGTAGGTCACAAACAAATTTCTAAGATAAGTTTACCCACAGATGGAGGAGGTAGTTGGCCCATACCTAATGGAAGTCATCAGGGTTCTTCAATGTTTGGTTCTTCATCCTCTGCAATGAATGGGACTGTTTTTGGTTCCCCTGGCACCTCCAATACCGTCTTTGGTGCTGTTAATGGAGGTGGATCTGGAGGCATTGGAGGAGGGGTGTTTGGCACACCTCCAAATGCTGGCAATGCCTGGGCTAATTTTTCTGGTGCTAATCCATTTTCAGGTAAAGTTAAAATATATAAAAATTATTGTGAGTCTTAAGTAATTGAAAACTAAGCTACTTGATTTTCAGATTAGTGTAGTAAGATACATTAATGAGAAGCAGGGCAGGGCTCAAGGAAGTGAAAATCAAAATAATGTGAAAAGTTTGTAAATTATTTTGCTGAAACAAATCAACAAGTGGGGACGGCAGGGGGGGGGGTGAAATTCTGACTGGTCCCCAGTAGGCCAAACAGACCTCTGCAGCTGGTGTGATCTAGTAGTTGTGAGCTATCTCGGCATGATAACTTCAGGTAACTACCATTGTTTCATTACATTCAATTATTTTTTTTTTACAAATATAGATGGCTTGAGTTTACAAAAGTTGAATTTTATAATAATGCCAAAAAAATACAGATATCATAATCTTAAAAGTTGAACTGGAGGAGAAACTCTTGAATCAAATTTATTTGAAAGCTATTTAGTTGGATGGGGGAAGAGAAAAACAATAATAAGAATATAGTTAGAGGAGTAGTAATATTGGCAAGAGATCACACTAATTATTACAGTATACACTGAAATGACTGTCCACCACCAAATATGAGTGAAATGATAGACAGAGCATTACTAATGACCTTCTAATTATGTTCTGTATAATATTCGGAAGATCTTAGCGTTATTATGCTGTGATTACTTCTGACACACCGTGGCTTGGGTGACAAAAACTTGCTCGGTCACACTTACAAGCTCTCCACAACAAGTTATTGGCTGTTACATATTATGATACTATGTTAACGAGTTCAACCCCGAATGAAGTGTATGTTTTATTGTATTGCTAATGTAGGTTATTGCATAAAGTTGTACATTGTATTTGTAGTCATGACCTGCATTTTTGCCATCCTGTGTGTAGTGTCACCAGTGTTGACGTCCTCACCTGACTGAAGGAGGCAAGGAGAATCTCTGTTTAGACTACTCTGTACCTGCTTGTCAGATGTATTACTGGACACTTGCTGATCAGATGTAGGAGCCCGGTAAAGTGACACTAGATTTTTATCAGTTCAGTTCTTTGTCTTTATGCCAGGCATCACTTCATATTGCTTGCTCCATACGGTATGAGAGGATGTAGTTCCAAGATCGAGAAACACGGACATAGAAAGAATGTCAGGTTATATTTTATTCGGTAATAGTTACAAGGAATTACTGCAAGATGCATCAGTCTTCAGAGGAAAGTTGCATGTGCCAAAGTGCTAAGTTTTCTAACTGCATTTGACAGCTTTCCGTATAACTACAAGTAGATAATTATTACATGCATACTAAACAAACATGCACATAAACAATAAAGAAGTCATAAGTATACACACCAATTTATAATATCTTTTGTTGCTGTAAACACTATGAATGTTGTATAGTCAATATTATACCCTTTGCTATTATCAATCAGATTTATTAAGGCATACATACAATCCTCATCCTCCCTAAAATTTCTACAGTAAGTGCTGGACACTTTGTAGTGGCCAAACCATTATGTAGACTTTAGAGTAATACTTTGCATGTTAATTCAGGGTTTTAAACGTCATTTAAAAGAAGAAAATATCTCCAAGAAGATGTCATATACGAAAACAAGTATCAGAAGAAGTTGGCAAATGTAGTACTGTATATGTGTTAATTTATGCTAATAAGTACTGTATCACAGTTTTTTAGCTGCATAGTGGGAGTAGGAGCATAGAAAACTTAATAGCAATTTAAAAATGGTTTCTTGTGTTCTTGCATTTCTATTGTGAATGGCATAAAGTAGAACGATAGAGCTATTTTTCAAATTTCCACTATATTTCAGCAGGATGTAATAACGGGTCTGCCTGGATGAATGGAAGTTCTATGGGGTCCACGACACACACTCAGCAGGGATTTGGTTCTGTCGTCCAACCCAACCCCTTTGGAACAAGTGAGTTAATTAATTGATAAACCTTTCATGTTTCCTGGTTATATTACAATGTTTTAATATTATCAACATCAGAAACAGGTTGCCTCTAAGCTTTCCAGTACAATTCTTAAGGGGTATCATAGTCATAATCCATTACTAAAAAAAAATGTACTTGGGAGATATACTATGTTTGTCCATATTTAGTATACAGCTAATACTGAACAGTTTCTAATATCACAGTTGCTATATTCGTGCTTATGCTCACTCAAACTCGTGCACTTCTTATGATATAATTCCACTCTTTCCTCAGCAGACCACTTAGCAGTGGCTGTGCAAGGTACCTTTGGACAAACAAAGTGGGTAAAGGGCACCCCCTCTGCTCCTCCCATTGGCTTTTTAGTTTGCAAACTTAACAATCAGCAACACTAACTCTTTGCAGAAAAATTCTACAAGCAATGTCCATCATGTGTGTGTGTGTGTGGAATAAATGCCACTAACTTGCAATAGGAAATGTAATGTTTGTTTTATAGATTGATAGTTTGTCTTAACATAAATTAACAATGTAATATCTAAATGTTTTTTATTACATTCTTTGCAGCTTTATACAGGATGTGGGGTAAGTATAGGTTATTTTTCATAATGTATTGGTATGTTGGTATGTAGAGAAGGTTACAGTGGTGTATATTGTTCATGTTCATTATACGTGATGGGTCATGACTTGGGTCCTTGTAGTACTTTTCATTTTATGTGCACCTTGTCACTTTTCACGTCCCGTTATGTGCACATTATCACGTCCTTGTGCACTTTTCATTTTATTATTGGCCTCGAAAGAATATTGAATTATAGATTAAACAATATCAAGAAAGCCTCAAAAACTGCTCTTTGAAAGCCTTAGCCAATCACACCATGGCAGTAAGGCATGGTGCATGTTAGCCTCACCACTTTATTGCACATTATTGTTCAGACAAAGCCTAAATAAATAACAGGACTACCTGGATAAATAGTGTCCTGAAAGCATGTGTTTATCTATGTATGTATGTATGTATATGTGTGTAACTACCCAAGTGTAGTTACAGGATGAGAGCTTTGTTCAGTGTGTCCCATCTTCTCAGCACATACTGTCATTATAAGGCTTTGACAGTACTGATGGTTTTGGCCTCTACCACTACCTCATTTGATCCTACCGTCTACCACTATGTGTGCGAAAATGAATTTTTGTATATTTCTTCGGCAGCTTTCTTTAGTTAGCTTAAATCTATGACTTCTTGTTCTTGAAGTTCCTGGTCTCATGAATTCTTCCTTGTCAATTTTGTTGATTCTCATTACTATTTTGTTCATAGTGATCATATTGCCTCTTTTCTTCTATCATCTAGTTTTGGGATATTTAATACCTCAAAACTTTGCTCATAGCTCTTGTCTTTCAGTTCCAGAAGCCATTTAGTTGCAGGTTTTTGCACCTTTTCCAGTTTGTTGATGGACTTCTTAAGATATGGGCACCATACAACAGCTGCACATTCCAAGTTTGGTCTCACAAAGGTCGTGAACAATTTCTTTAATATTTCACCATCCATATATTAAACTCGTGCAATGTTCTTTTTGTGGTCATCTGGTGACTGTTTTCTGTCTGGAACCATCCCTACATCTCTTTCTTGATCAGAATTTTTAATGCTTTTTCACTTAATGTGTAGGTTGTGTGTGGTTTATTTTCTCTTATTCAACATGCCTTAACATGGCCTTTATATTCACAATAAAATCCGTTTTCCAAGTATGCTCCATACACTTATTTTGTTCTGGTCTTCTTGAAGGGCATGACAATCATCTAGGTTTCTTTTCTTCCCTATTTTCTTAGCATCATCAGCAAATATATTCATATAATTCGGTATTCCCCCTCTGGCAAGTCGTTTATTTAGACAATGAACATTACAGGTGGAATATCTGAATGCTGTGGTACTCTACTCATGACATTTCTTCAGTCTGATACATTGCCTCTGATTACAGCCCTCATATTTGTCAGAAAATTTTTCATCCATGCAAATTTCTTTCCTGTCACTCCTCCAGTATGTTCCAGTCTTCAGACCAACCTCTTATATGGGACTGTCAAAAGCCTTTTTTTAGGTTCAGATAAATGCAGTCAATCCAACCATCTCTTTCCTGTAAAATCTCCGTGGCTTTATCATAGAAACTAAGTTGATTTGTAATACAGGATCTTCCAAAGTGAGAACCATACTGCCTGTCTGTTTCATAATTTTTCTCCATGTGTTTTACCCATTTGGTTTTAATTATTTTTCCAATATTTTGACTATTATCTTGGTAATTATTCAGGTCTATAATTAAGAGGTTCTTCCCTGTTTCTACTTTTGTAAACTGGAACTATGCTAGCCTTTTTCTAAATATCTGCCAGGACTCCTGTACACAGAAATAGCTGAAAAATTTATTGAAATAGGATGCTGAGTGCAGATGTGCAGCCTCTCAGAACGTACTCAATTCCTACTTAGCCCCTTGACCATTTTTCCCACTTCATCTCTAAGACACCGCTGTGTGCTCTGGTATTCATTGGAAATCTTATTGTCTGGTTCTCTAAAAATTTCATTTTGCAGAAACACACTTTGCCACTTTTCATTTTATGTTTCACATATTTCCTTTTTATTTTCTGTGAATCTGTTTCCTATTTTCAACCTCTTAATTTTATCCTTTACCTGCAATTTGCTTTGAATGAATTTATAGAATAGGCCTGGGGGGCCTCGTAGCCTGGTGGATAGCGCGCAGGACTCGTAATTCTGTGGCGCGGGTTCGATTCCCGTACGAGGCAGAAACAAATGGGCAAAGTTTCTTTCACCCTGAATGTCCCTGTTACCTAGCAGTAAATAGGTACCTGGGAGTTAGTCAGCTGTCACGGGCTGCTTTCTGGGGGTGGAGGCCTGGTCGAGGACCGGGCCGCGGGGACACTAAAGCCCCGAAATCATCTCAAGATAACCTCAAGATGGTTCTGTTTTGCATTTGTCTGGAATCCCTTTCTCAATTCCTTTCTACCTGTCTCTTCTCACATCTGTGTAGTTGTTTCTTGCATATTTGTAGTGCTGATATGTTTGAGGGTTTGGCCTCTTCCTATATTTATTCCTTTTTGTATCTTTTGGTCTCTAGCCCTCTCGCAATTACTCTTGAACCAATCTTGTTTCCTAGTTGTGCATCTCTATTTTGGTATAATTTTTTTGCTCTTTTACCATATATATGTCACAAAACTTTACAAAACCAGTCCAAAAGTCCTCTGTTCTTGCTTTGTAGGCCTTTCCCAGTCTATGGATTTAAAGTTGAAGTCACCAAGTACTAACAGTCACAATCTTTCTTTGTCCACTCTTATTATAATATATCTCATGATTGTTATGAAGCCTTCTTATTTGTTCTCCAGCTCCTCCTTTGTCTGTGTGTTGCATGTTAGTGGACTATAGGCATTTATGATTTTCACTTTATCATCCTGATTACAAATCTCCAGTGGCATTATGTGAACTTGTCGTGGGTTGGCAGTCGTTAATTCGTTGACCTTTAGGTGTTTTTTCACCGGCATAGCAATGCCTCCACCTTTGCTAATGTTTCTGTCCCGTCTCCAAATTGAGTAGCCCCTCGGGAATACCACCTCATTTACGATACTGTATCTTCAAGTTTCATCTCTGTTAGTGCAGTAATGTCTGGTGTCTTCAGCTGTATTATATCATTTAGCTTCATTATTTTTTTTATCTATGTTAGTATATACAATTTTCAGGAACATGTTCCCTCTCTCCTTGTTCTTTACTTTCATCTCTCTAGTGATTTTGTTGGTTTGCCTTATTGTACCATGTGTGTCTGTGTGTCTATAGGTATACTAATTATAATTAGTATACCTATAAAAATAATAATTGTACCTTATAGGCCATGTTGCTTAAGATGCCAAATTTTCATGAAATATTATATTTTTCGAATATTTTTCTTATGGAATGATACAGCTTTCTATTACATATGATTTTTTTTTTAACTTTGATTCAAAACTAACAAATTTGATCAAACCTAACCTATCTTAACATAATTAAGTCAGTAATTCATGTTCCTAATATAATAGATTATTACTGGTAGAAAAGAACCAATCTGAAAAATAATTTAAAATAACAATCATTCTGCCTGCTAGGCAAATTGGACTTTAAATACTAGGCCAAGTGGAGCAGTTCTGGCTATTAGTCACAACATATGTGTATGTGTGTGTGTGTGTGTATATACTGTATATATATATATATATACAGTATATATATATATATATATATATATATATATATATAATATATATATATATATATATATATATATATATATATATATATATATATATATATATATATATATAATACACTTTATATATATACATACACACATATACATACACACTGTATTGTACATTTGGCTATTGCTTCGTGTGGATTAGAAACTGGGATAGAGCAGCAGTTTAGCATTGTTGGAGCCCATGAACACCTGACAGAAATGATGCAAGTCACTGCATGAGAGAGTGGTATAAACATTAGAGGTTCACCAGTGAAGCAGGACCCAGCACTGCTCATCTCTCATGCTCTGCACTTCCAGGTGGAGGGTGAAGCAGACTTTCTGCTTCCTACACATTGTTGGCAGCCTGTTGTAATCATTGTCTTTGTAGAACTATTGTTGTTAATCCAATCCTGAATCTGTGTAGAATATAGTAATAGATCTTTGTAGATACTGTTGATATTGAAGCTATTGTATAAAAAAAAATATTATAGTTATTACAGTTGGCAGTCGGGATCAGAAATGTCTCACACGTCATGTTTCTTTCAGCACCTGACCCAAACTTCAATCAATTTGGCAGCAGTGCCCAACTAAATGGAACTTCATCAGCTACCAATGGCGCATGGGCCAATTTCAACCAGCACCCACAAAACACAAAAATGCAGTGGATGACTAGTAATGGAACAGCTAACCCATTTATGGTGAGATTTGTCTTGTATTCTGGAATCAATTATCTCATTTCACTAGGTTATAAAGGTCACTTTCTTTGTTCTTGGTATGAATGGAGGTTTCATTTACATTGAAAGTGAAAGATTGAGGAATTTTTCCATAAATTATGTTAACATTGTAAATCAAAGAGAAAATTGATTGAGCTAATTGAGTGTTATAGTAGAGTGTGTTATTAGGTGAGTTAACCTAGCGACCTGGATACTCCCAGCCATCAAAACCAGGTAAAATGTAGATACTGTATTCAGTTTCAGATATTCCATTTTTCTGTACATTTTGCATCCAAATTAATCTATCTGTAAGAGAGAATCTGTCTTCGGGGTTGGTGACCAAACACTTGGGTCTAGCATCACTAAACTTTGCAAGGTGATCTGTGATTGTATGGTGAGTGTCATAGAGTAGCTGGGGTTGACCACGTGCCATTCTATACATAAGATTGGCCTCTTATTGCGACGACCCAATGAGTCCTACGAAGTCTGGAATGTGGGTTTGATTGTTCATACAGTGTTTTCCAAGTTATTTTTTAGTTGTTATCAGCAAAGAATCAACAATCCCTCATCTTCATGGAACTGCTAGCAACAAAATTAAATATGGTGAGAAACAATCTAGTTCCTGTGTTTCACCTATGACTCCAACTATGTATGTGGTGATCGGATTCCTCTGGTTCTAATCCATTTCAGCATTGTGAAGATTAACTCCAAAGGTCAGGAAGTGGTGTGTGTGTGATGACTATCAGTATGGTGGAATTAGTAGAAATAGAGGTATAGAGATTTAATTGTTATTGGGAAATATTTAGGATTTTCCTTGGTACTTGTTAGCAAGGCACGGCAGGAGTAGTATGGTTGGTGTCTTAACCGAATTGTGTTCTTTATATTGCAGGCCACCCCACAAATGCCTTCCAGTGGATCATCCTACAATCCGTTCCTGTGAGTGGGTGCTGTGTCCCTTGTCATAGTAATGAGGGCTCCTGCGGTAACTCTCCACCTTTCGCTGTGTATGTCTTCAAGCCACCATCTCACTAACTCGATTCTCTGCTTCTTTTCCCTGTTGGAGTTCTTCTTAATGGCTAACTTGCTGAAGGAAATGTTTATATTATGCAAAAGACAATTCATCTTTTCTACCTATTGGTAGCTCTAGTTTGGTTTATACCATAAGTCATATTTAAATGATAGAATTTACTGTATAAGTGCTAGGTTCTGTTTAGTTTCTAAAGCTGCTGAGGCAGGTAATTATCAACATTTATAGATTCTAATGTAAAGTACATTGTAGCTTTATTTAAAATCAACAGGGCTCATAGCTAGTGTACATAATGCCCCATTGTAGGTAGCTTATAATCATTATCCAGGAAACACAGGTAACCTTTGGTCATGTATTGTTCACCTTACACACAAGATTTAAATACAACTTGTTTCAAAATACTCTATGGGGTGGGGGAAAATTATTCTGCAATCTCTGAATGGAAGGGTTCCTAGATTCTCTGAGGCTACCAACTGCCATTACAACTCTTAAAGCTATTTTTTTTTCAGTTTTGTCATAAGTACCATAAGTACACTACCATTTTTTTATATTAGTGTAAAAATTTTTTTAGAATTAATGATATAGTATATGCTCACAATGTTGGCGTGATATGAAGTTTGTAATAAGCAGTCATTAGAGCTGACATGCAAGCACAGCCAGTGGCAAGTCAGGCAAAACAAGCACAGCCAATGGCAAGTCAGACAGAACAAGCACAGCCAGTGGCAAGTCAGGCAGAACAAGTGCAGCCAGTGGCAAGTCAGGCAGAACAAGTGCAGCCAATGGCAAGTCAGGCAGAACAAGTGCAGCCAATGGCAAGTCAGGCAGAACAAGTGCAGCCAGTGGCAAGTCAGGCAGAACAAGTGCAGCCAATGGCAAGTCAGGCAGAACAAGTGCAGCCAATGGCAAGTCAGGCAGAACAAGTGCAGCCAGTGGCAAGTCAGGCAGAACAAGTGCAGCCAGTGGCAAGTCAGGCAGAACAAGTGCAGCCAGTGGCAAGTCAGGCAGAACAAGTGCAGCCAATGGCAAGTCAGGCAGAACAAGTGCAGCCAGTGGCAAGTCAGGCAGAACAAGTGCAGCCAGTGGCAAGTCAGGCAGAACAAGTGCAGCCAGTGGCAAGTCAGGCAGAACAAGTGCAGCCAGTGGCAAGTCAGACAGAACAAGTGCAGCCAGTGGCAAGTCAGGCAGAACAAGCACAGCCAGTGGCAAGTCAGGCAGAACAAGTGCAGCCAGTGGCAAGTCAGGCAGAACAAGCACAGCCAGTGGCAAGTCAGGCAGAACAAGCACAGCCAGTGGCAAGTCAGGCAGAACAAGTGCAGCCAGTGGCAAGTCAGGCAGAACAAGCACAGCCAGTGGCAAGTCACATAGAACAAGCACAGCCAGTGGCAAGTCAGGCAGAACAAGCACAGCCAGTGGCAAGTCAGGCAGAACAAGCACAGCCAGTGGCAAGTCAGGCAGAACAAGCACAGCCAGTGGCAAGTCAGGCAGAACAAGCACAGCCAGTGGCAAGTCAGGCAGAACAAGCACAGCCAGTGATAAAAGGAGAAACACAGAAGAGATGTGTACAGAGCTTCATGCACCATACAAATATTAAGCAGCACATAGTAAGCCTGTGGAAATTTTTGAAAAATCAAAATGCATTTTTAAGTGTTTGAAGACTGTACAGAGTAACTGTCATTGACATAGCAGCTAATAACAAATATGTCTTTAGTGTGTCTTTGGGTTATGAATACACTGATTATTATTATTTTTTTTTGAATAGTAAGGTGTTGTTAGCCACGTTTATTGAAGTAGGAGATCAGTGTGCATGTTGCACGTGTTTTACCTGTTATTCTGCATTCTTGTCATGCAACATTAGCAGTTATGTAGAGATTGAAAGTTTTCATGTTAGTCTCGGCTCAAAAGCCAAGAATTATTTATCTTATCATATTTGTTTGCATCATGAAAAGTAATGATAATATACTTGACACTGTCTGCCTTACGTTCAACTTTGGATTATGGGAGAAATTTTTTAAGCTGTGATGTAGTCAGTGGCTAGTTAAAAATGCTGCTTTAAGGTCATTTCTGAATTACATTATTCTTTGAATATATTTTACAAATTTAGTATATAAAAGTTACAAATTTAGTCATTGTCACTGACAATCCTTAACTTTTTAATGGAGCACGGAAATTTTATGTGAGAACTGGATTATACAGTTATATGTTTAAAATTGCTTACTTGCAATGTCCAAGCTGATGGTTTGTCATTAACATATTTAACTAAATGAACAAGTGATTGAATAAGAGCCGAGATACTGCTCTCAACCTACACAACCAGGGGTGCCGGATTTGAGTTGCCAAAAGTCGCGAGCTGAAGAACTAAATGTCGCAAACTTTACAATAAAAGTAGCCAAATATTTTTTTCCCTGTTGATTCGCTTTTCAGAATAAACGACCCAGCTTATTTTAACTGTCGTTGAAAAAGTAGCAAGTAGCGACATGCATAGCTGGCTTTTTAATTGAATGCAATTATCCTAATTGGCAAGACAATTGCCCAATCTAGTAGCCCAATCTGGCATCCCTGTACACTACCGTGTTCTGTAAGTTAAAACCAGTTGGTGTATGCTGAACAGAGCATGGCCATTGTCACGTAGTCAACCGTCATAATCGCCAATAGTTGTTGATGTATCATTATTATTTCTTTATGATGGTCCTGCACTTGTTAATATGTATACCTTTGTTAATATTTATAACATGCTTTGTGATGAAGCTATAGTTATCTTGTATATTTTGCCTGCTTCGTTAGTAGTACATTTTGTAGTTTCACTTCCTTGTCGTGGTCACTCTACGCTTGTGGCGTGGGCTAAAGTCGGTGCCTCGTGTCATAGTACTGTAATTGTTTTAATAATGACCTTCAGATGTCATCAAAACTAATGAGGAGGAGGACAATGCAGTGGAGTTAGATGGCAAGTATTTAAGGAAAGATTATGGGTTTCTGCAGCAGGAATTATATAAGTTAGGGGGGGGGATCAGCTAGACTCTAGGCACTATAGAGAGAGAGTGAGCGAGCGTGAGGGACAGGAGACAGAGGATAGGGAGGGGCAGAATTGGTCTTCCAAGCATTTTAACATTTATTTCATACCTCCCATATCCCAGTACTTCTTAAACAGAACGGTGAAAATGAAATGGTATCAACTGGATTGGGAATTGTAATATTTAATATCATTTGTTAAATATATTTGTTTTATTGAAAGTTTAAAATATTTTATTAATGCATATTCTAACACAGGTATTATGTGCATCACCCAGGTCTTCATGGTATGAAGACTTGTATGAATGTACTACCTCGCTTGTTTAGCTGTTGCCTTCTGGAGCCAGAATGGTATCAGTCTAAAACACAGTGTGAGTCGAGTTATCACAGCATATTAAGCATCTCGGTCTTTCTCATTTTTTTACCCAGTACATGGGAGCTAATCACACACTTTATTTGTGCAAGCTCAGTAGAGACAATAATGTGAGTTGCCAATTTCTCAATGTTTTATTCTGAACTACAGTATAGAGAAAAATTATTTTATGGTGTTCATTGATAAGCTATTTTGCTTTCAAATTTCAAGAGTTGTTACACTGATGGAACTTAGAAACTTTCAAAATGGTTAAGAATACAGGTAATAGATACTTACTGTTAAATTTTTATGTATTTAATTTGATATAATTTACTAGTGTTCCAAGAATGTAGATCGGCTCACTCTAACAGATCAAAAAGTTTTGTTTTCTTGTAATTTTGCTTATCTGTTTTGTGATGTTCATTTTAGTCTGTATAAAGCTTGTGCCCTAATCCTGTCCTGTTTAGGCATGTGCATGGAGCATGTGTGAGCCAGCTGCTTTTGCTTTCTGAAGCACTGCTGCACTTTTATTGAAGGAGTGCTATTTTAACCATGGTAATATATCTCTAGATGTTGTCATTAAATATTTATGGTTTCTATTACTTTTTTCTTCTTTATTAAGTTTGCTTCTCTCCTTGAATGTTGTGGCAGTGCTTCTATGCTTTCCTTCATTTCATATTGCAAAATTTATGCAGTGTCTTTGTGTATATGATAACTGAACAAATGTGCAGGATGCTTTAACAGTAGCAAACATTTTCTCTTGTTTTCTTCTTAAGAAAAATGTAAGTGAAGGAAATTGAGTGGTGTGTGCACTGCATAATATCTGATGCACATAATTTCTGCAGTTGACTACAGAAATCTTACCCAAGTATCTTGGTCACTTTAACAAATATAATGGCAAAATAAACTGATTGTATACGTATGCAGTACTGTTTCAGTAGAAAGAAAGTCTCTCTAAAAAAACAGTGTCTAATTTGTCTCAAATGGCAAATTAAATGTTTTCCGCTTAGAGAATATATAGTATGAGTAGCTAAACAAGAAATGTAATAAATTGGGAAAATAAGAATGTATGATATCTGCCATTACCTTGATGCAGTGCATGACATGCGCGCTACACATGCACACACAATAGTGTTGCTTAACCCATCTGGTCCCCGTGCCTGACACAGGCCTAAATCCCAACATTACATAACATCTGTGATGAATAATGTAAAATTTGTGCCCATAAAGTTGGGCTGTTGGGCCAAGGAAATAGTGTTTGAAGAGGGTCAGAAATTATAATATAGTCTTTACTAGCCATTTGTGTTGGTTTCCATGAAACTAGTTCTTTTATATACGTGGGCTCATTAAAATCATCTTTACGTTCACACACCTAAGAAGTCAAGGCGAGAGATTATTGAGGAATTTCCTGATTTTGACTGTGTGTGTAATTACACATTCACACTGTCTACATCTGGGAATTCTTCAATAATCTCACCTTGACTTCTTATAACTAAGCAGACCAGATTCAGTGTGCTCTAATGAATCCTTTCACTTTCATTAGAGGTCCTCTTAATTTTTTTTTTTTTTTTTTTTTTTTTACAATTTAGTTTCATATTAATTTTTATTTAGTATATTTTATACAAAAAATTAATTTTGCACAAAAAAATTAATTTTGCACAGAAATGTTCACCAAGATGTGATACTTCCCGTGGTATCAGAGGTCTGCAATACAGTTTAATGTCGTGTTGAATATATTTTTTGTGTATGACATAACTATATAAATAATCTTTGTGAATATATATATAGTTAACTATGACATTACGAACATTATCACTAAAGACAGGTAGCAACAGGTGCATTGAACTCTTGCATCAATTGTACAGTAAACAAATAATTCTGAAAATGTTTATCTGTGCATTGTGTTGTCAGCTGGGCAGTCACATATTGACATGATCCACTTAAAAAGTGTTTGGGATCTTTCTGTGATAAAGTTAACCACAAACATGAGGAGTGTGTCACTGACCATTCCTAGTACTGTACATTATATTTTGTTGTTAATTATTTATAACACAAAGAGATTTCCTCATATTGAAGAAGGACTATTTAAGAAGCACATAAATTGAGGATCAATCAAGGTTGGTATAAGATGTGATTTATCTATGCTGTGTAGAGCAAATTATGCCTGGAGCATCCTGTTGAGTAGAAGGAAGTGACAGTTACTATTTCAAAAATTAATGTAGTTAGGGAATCCCTATTCCTATTAGGAGCCCTTCTCTCACACCATACATGGCTCATAAATCTTGACATACACTTTTATAATTTTTGCCATGAATGCACACTCATACCGTAGACATACAGCAAATGCATTTATGAGGCTGTTTCACATGTCAACTCCTTACACTTTAATTAGACAGAACTTCAGTTGTCTTAAGAAGTAAATTTGCTTCATGGGATTGATAAGTAATATTTAGCAAGTTTGTTTATTTGATAGACAAAAGGCTTAATGATATTAGCAGGTACTTCAATGATTTATGATTACAATACTACTGAAGAATGTATTGTCTAATTTCATAAAAGTTAAATGTCTCCTTGCACAGTATATTCTGTGTAGTGCTTTCGTTTTCTGTTATCAATTTCTTAATTGTTGTTGCAGCCTCACTTACACTACTTTGCCCAGCAGCATTTTGTATCTCTCTTGTACCCAGCTTGCCACACTACTTCCACAGTACTGTAAAAGGGTTCATCTCTTGGCACCCAAGAAGTATGTAACAAGGCTTTTAACAAATAGTACGTGTAATTTTGCAGACGACGATGCACAATAACGTGGCTGAAAATATGATGACTGAACCACAAGATGACGACGACGTTTTGTTCCGTCCTGGACCATTATCAAGTCAATTGTGATGATGGGCGAGGACGGAACAGAACATTGTCGTCTCCTCATCTTCTGGTGTGTGGCTTGGTCATCATAATAGTAATTTTTCTATCATTCAAATTAGTACAGTAAATGTAAATTTAATCCCCAATTTTTCTTCATGCAACTCATTAGGCCAAATTACATTATGAAAGAAGATTGGCACAGTACAGTGTTTGAAAAATGATTAATCTTGTTTGTATTTTGAGTAATAATTTGTGTAAAAAAAAAAATAAGTAAAACAAATTTCATGCCAAAGATTGGATTAAGTTCATTCCATTTTGTTTTAATTTTGTTACATCTCTTCTTTTTTCTTTCTTTTCTTTTTGATGGAGTAAATATGAATGGCTACTGAATTTTCTCTTATAACTAAGCATGCTACATATCATCACAATTCTGGCTACATAGGCTTTATAAACTGTTTTAACATTTACTTTTACAATATAAGCTTTTAATAAATATTCCATAATTCTTATAGTTTGGAATTGAAGAGGAGTGTCCCGACTGTTAATGTGGGAAATTGTCCACCTAAAAATAAATAAGTGAATAATTATATATATTATAATCACCAAGAACTCTAAATGACCCAACCAGGATTCGAACCCATGACATCTAGAATCACCCCTCAAACGTGCACAGTACAGTTGCCACCACACCGTTGATCATCTGAAGGATAGATGAAAGATGATCGCTGGTGCGGTGGTCACGGTACTGTGTACGTTTGGGAGTGATCTTTGATGTCATGGGTTCAAATCCTGGTCGGGTCATTTAGAGTTCTTAGTGATTTATGGCTTGTGCATTCCTGCAGCCTTTCTCTCACTGTGTGTGTGTATATGTGTGTGTGTATGTATGTATACTACTAAGGTGCTAATGTCAGCAAATTTCTGTGAAGCAAAAAATTAATTAAAAATTTAATTAAAAATTTTTCTTATGAACAAATCAAGCATACTACAGTATAGTATATTAAAGAACAAAATAATAAATAGGAACGTGGGTCTGAGGTGTTGATTCAGCGAGCCAGTCAGTAATATAACTTCACTTGCATGACACTTATTACATTTTCATCATACTTCTCTTCAGTTATATTTTGTTCTTATTTGTCATATGTTTTGATAGTAAGAATTCTTTGGCTTTCATATGAGTGCTGGACAAATAAATGTTGAAGTTACACATCAGCAACAATTATATATATATATAATATAGTGTGTGTGTGTTTAAACATATACACCCATGCATTATATGGGATACCCATCAGTGCCCGGGTCTGTGTGTCTCAATGTGTGTACATCATCCCCTCCTTCTCTCCCAGTCTCCCTCTTTCATTCTATCCCCTCCCATTCTTCCTCACTCTTGGAGTGTGCGCGTGCTTGGTTGTGTTACTCGTCTGCATCAACATGTTAATAGTCATTAAGTTTATTATTGAATCTTTGCTATTAGACGTAAAATAACAAGTTAATTGTGTTTTGTTAGATTGCTATGTCAGATTGGATACTCTGTCTTAGACTATATTTGCTGTTGCAGAAGGGCTTCAATATATATTAAAGGCATTCTGTAGCAGTGTGAAATAACTCATTCTTTTGAAATATTAGCCTCATTTTACTGTACATAATGATGTCTGAGGACTCGGCCCATACAGCATAGACTTAGAATGGGTTGTTAAGCAGAGTTTATTAACAAATACACCCTTCAGTCATGCTTAACTTACTGCTTATATTAGTAACTTGGAGTGAATCTGATGCCAAAATAAGTTGAGCATGACAAAATGGGCATTTTCACTCCAGTTAGTGACGGGGTTATGAGAACAAATTTGAATTATGCGAACAATGGTAAATACTATACCTTCTTTCGTGCATTTCCATTTATGAGTTGATGAATGCACAGTGACAGTAAAATTAAATTAGAGCATGTGAAAGGAACAGAGCATTCATTATTAGAGACTGCAATAAAATGCTCCTGGTGTTCTCACTAGCAAGTTTCTCGAGGCTTTGTATAGCCAATTACTATAGATTTATGGAAGCAGAACTGGTATTCTGAGTTTTTCCGTCCCTCATAAAATAGTGGGTCTCAACATGAAAGTGGTGTTGAATGAATGCTCTTGGAATCTTAAATGGGTAGTCAAGGAAGTTGTGCATTCAGCATTGTTCTCATGTTAAGTCCTTCCCAAATGTCTGTGGTTAGTTTATATCATGGATATTTTTTAATAGTAAAGGATAAAGAACTTTACAAGATGATTGTGTGTATTTCTGCCTCCTTTTAAGCTTCATATACAAATATATATAAATATATATATATATATATACACATATATTTTTTTGTGTGTTGAATAATTTTGTGGTATATTCTAGGAAACAGTTGAGGCATGCCAGCCAAACTAACACTGGGGGGAAACTGTAGTGTATTAGCCTTTTATCAAATCTGTTTGCTCTACCCTCTCATATTTCCAGGCTCTTAATTGGTGGAGTGTAGTTGACATTATAGCTATACCAGTGAAGGGTCAGTGCTACTATCAGCCTTGGTGAAGTTTGCCAGTGTGCCTCATAAGTACTGAGATACTCCCTATTTAAATTGGGATAGTTACTTGAGTTATAATAAATATGTTGAATTGACTTGTACTCAATTTATTTAAAGTAATATATTTTGATTATTTAAATACTGATGATGTATGTTGCTTTGTACAAAAAAAAAAAAGTTGAGTGACATTTATTAGTAAACATTCTGCTCCCAAGAATTCCTTTGACAGTATAAAATGCCTGTGACTGTTTCAACAATGGCTTCAGGTACCATAGTTGAAATTAGTAACAAATTATGTAACTTGACCTATAACTAAAAAGCTCAAATATTAAAGGACACGTGTTGACTACAGTAGTTTAAATGTATATCATCATCTGCTAGGGAATATTTCAGGCAGTGAGATATTTATATAGGAAAACATTCTGTAAGTTGTTCTTGAGGATTGTTTCTGTAAATTCAGTTAAGCTGTAAAAAGTGTGGTTTGGTAGTTTGGGTACAGCTATTTCATTAAATATCATGAACAGTAACTTTAAACCAAAAATTATTGGTAGTAGTGACAAAAAACACTAGAAACAACTATTGAATATTATGTTTGGGTAACTCTGGATATGGAAAACTAGTTGTATTAATTGTTAGTGGGATTGATATGCCATGTAACAGGTCACAAAGTTTGCCTTTTTTTAGCCTTTTCAGTGCTAACTAAGACCATCCATTAATATTGCATATTTATTTACTGTATTAGATTATTTATAAAAAAAAAGCTTTGTGAACTTGTAGTTATGTAAATCCACTATTTCAGAAAATAACAACATTGTTTTAGTTATTCAATAATCACACTAATTGGCTGTGCTACATAATTATCATACACAATTGGATTTATCCTTCTATATATACACGTGTAGATGCTCATGAACATGAATGCACACTTAAACATGTACATTACATTCAATACCAATATTCTTAAGTTTCTGATATTTTTTACACTTCAAGTGCAATTTTTGCACTTTTGAGTTGTGCTATCAGTTTTACCCTGGTGCTGTGTAGCACTTTTGTTTTATAAATGTATTAATTTCCCCACCATCGCAGTCCTAACTTGTCTTATACATCCACATGCTCCTTCAAGCAGCTCCACAACACAATAGTACTTCCTTAAAAGCAAAAATGCCTGCCTTAAATTTCATTTCTATACTCGTTTAATTTCTGACCAAAACAAGTCGTATCTTTGGTTATTTACACACTACCACTTTGACTGTACTATACTATGATCATTTATTATCATTTCAACTCGTATTTTTATGTGGTAGTATTACATTATTTTCTTACATATTTCCCCAAACCACAAATTCATGTGAAGTCTCACATGCACTATGTTCCTTCATTCATGTCACCTGTGCAGCAAATCATACATTAGTTAGGTATTTTGGAGGCATAAGCTTCTTCATTCTAACTGCTCTCTGTAAAAAAAAAAAACCTGTTTTCCTAATATTTTAGTACAGTATTTTGCATTTTGTTAATTTTGTTCTGACACATTGTGACATTCATTCATATTTTTCATGTTCAAAAAGTGTTCATCTAAGATTGTCTTTGGCTTGATCTGTTTGTGGTAAATGAACTATCAGTTTGGAAATATATAAAAGTTATTTCACAGTCTTTTCTTAAATATTTCCTAACTAAAAATCATTCCTGACAAAAAAAAAATATATGGTTCCCGTAATATGTGCAGGGCCTCGAGCAGTTGCAGAGTGATGAAATAAGTAACTAGTGTTTACATATTCCTGGTATGTCAGTATTGTGGCTGGTAAAAATATCCAAGATTGAAACACTATATGATAAATTATTCCTAACAGCTTGTTGCATATACAGTATTGTGATTCAGCAGGAACAGGAAATGTGCTAACTGTAATGAGTTTCTACAAAATAGTTTATTGGGTTTCATTCACTGTATGGTATTTTATTAACAAAAATTGAGCTTGGAAGTGTAAGCATAAAGCAAAGTTTGTGTTTGAAAGAAACCAGCAGTTTCAGTCCTCTCATTGAAGATACTGAAAAACTGAAACATGGATTTGAGTTATTTTTCATGACTACATATAAATAAAAATAGAAACGTTAGTGAATAGAAAGAAGTTAAATATATAAGGTGCTAAAATCCATAACTTTATTAAACCAAAGTTAAAAGCTTGAAAAATAATTTACCCAAGGCTACCTGAACATTATAGAGCAAGCATGGGGAATCTCCAAACATTAGGCGAAATATGTCCAATGACATGCTCGTATGAAGTCATATTAAAAAATTATACAAGTGCTATATGCACAGGCTAGTGCACTCTTCTCTTCTGATAATTCCTTAGTTATTTTACCTGAGGGCCACTCTGTGTGTGTTTGCATCAGCATCTTGAGTAATATATTAGTACAGTACCTCGATTTTCCTGACTTGGTGTTACATAGCCAAACTGGCTTAGCACCTAATGCCGAAATGGGAAACATCGCCATGCACTCCCTCGGGTAAATCCAGTCATAAGATATTTATGTATTATTGAATCAACATTGATAGTGTTGATTTAACTAGCATATTTTGCCAACTGGGAACCCCTAAATAAAATCGTCAGGGATTCCGACCCTTCTGACATCATGCATCCTGTATCGAGGTCTCCAGCCTTAGGTCAAACTACTGACTCTTCCCCAGGATGCAACCAAACAACATTTGACTCCTGGGTAATTATTTAATGTATAGGTGAACAGGTGCATTAGGTAATAGGAAACGTGTCCAAACAGTTTGTCCCGCCCGGGATTCGAGCTTTGGATTCTCGATCGAGAGCGAGAGGGAAGGAAAAAATAGAGATAGGCAGACCCAGGCACTGCCACATACCCCATCTATAAAGCTATATGGACAAGTTATGACACGATTGCAAACATAATTTCTATGTCCAAATACTTGTCCGTTTCAACGTCAACAAACCAACACATAACTGAATCTCAATTTCGAACATTTTAGCCCATCATATGACGTCAGAAATATACAGTATTTAGAATAGTGGTCATTGAACCACATTTACCTGCTGGATTATGTAGTTATAGAACTGTGCAGTGATGGGATTCAGCAAATTCGTACCGGTTAGACCGAATTACAGGGACGATTTCATCACAATTTTGAAAATACCTAACAATTTTTTTTTTTTTTTTTGTATAATTTGGAGGATATTGGTAGACAACTTTTTCAAAAGGTCAGATGTAACACAAACAAGGAGCATCGGTTTCAAGCTCAACAAGTCACAATGTAAGATAGACAACAGGAGATGCTTTTTTTCCCATAGCGGTATAATAATAATTATTAAACCCATGGAACTGCCTACCCGCCGAAAGTAAATATAAAAAACACAGCTGAATTATAAAATCCACCTCGATAAAACTATCATGGCAAATATAGGGACCTTTGCAGACGACGAGTCACAATAACATTGCTGAAGGTATGACCAAACCACACATCAGAAAATGAAGAAATGACGTTTCGGCTTTGGCCATTATCTCACCTACTGTATACAATTACCTGAGGGCAATCATTTGTTTTGTTAACCGTTACATGTGTATGTGGTGATCATGTCTCCCCGAGCTCTTCTGTCTTCCTGCGACGTGAGGTGCAGTTCACTCAGCCTTTCCTCGTAACTCATGCCTTTTAGTTCTGGGACTAGCCTAGTGGCATACCTCTGAACTTTTCCAGCTTCGTCTTGTGCTTCACAAGGTACGGGCTCCATGCTGGGGCCGCATACTCCAGGCTTGGCCTTACATACATGGTATACAAGGTTCTAAAAGAATCTTCACACAGGTTTCTGAAGGCAGTTCTGATGTTGGCCAGCCTCCCATACGCTGCCAATGTTATTCTTTTTATATGGGCTTCAGGAGACAGGTTTGGCGTGAGATCAACTCCTAGATCTTTCTCTCTGTCCGTTTCGTGAAGGACTTCATCTCCCATTAGGTATCCAGTGTCTGGCCTCCTATTTCCTCCACCTAGTTTCATTACCTTACATTTACTTGGGTTGAATCTCAGTAGCCATATGTTGGACCATTCCTTCGATTTGTTTAGGTCATCTTGTAGCCTCATACTATCTTCCTTTGTCTTAATCCATCTCATAATTTTTGCATCATCAGCAAACATTGAGAGGAACGAGTCTATTCCCTCTGGGAGCTCATTTACATATATCAGGAACAGTATAGTTCCAAGAACTAATCCCTGAGGTACTCCACTGGTGACGTCTCGCCACTCCTAGACCTCACCTCGCACAGTGACTCCCTGTGTCCTGTTGCTTAGGTACTCCCTTATCCAGTGGAGTACCCTTCCTTTCGCTCCTGCCTGCATCTGCAGTTTGTGCACTAGTCTCTTATGTGGTACTGTGTCAAAGGCTTTCTGGCAGTCCAGAAATATGCAGTCTGCCCAGCCCTCTCTTTGATGCTCTGTCCACAGAGCATTCTCTCTCTAAAATCATATACACTGATGGTTCCATACACCGCACCACGGGTGCAGCTGGAAGTGCAGTTGTTCTGACAATGGGCGATGGCTTGTACTTTGAGTGGGGAGTCCGTATAAACAACTGGGCCTCTATCCTTCAGACCGAACTATTTGCCTTGCTCCTTGCACTGAAATGTGTACAAGTCTCCAAACTTGATACATTAATTGTAAGTGACTCCTTATCATCCTTAAATGCTCTCAACTCTTTAAGACATAACTGTAACATGCTCGTGTCCGAAGCTAGACACAAATACAACAAAATTATTAAGGATGGTAACAGAGTTCATTTCATGTGGTCTCCATCTCATGTTGACCTCCGAATGCATGATAGAGCTGATAAGTTAGCCAAAGAATCTGCCTTTAAAGGAGCCGTTGAGTGTAACCTTGGATTGTCAATGAGCAATCTGAGAGCAGCAGTACACCGAGAACTTCAACAAGATCTTGTAGATCTGAGGCAAAGTGAAATCAACACCAGTAATTCCATCTATCATCATACTATCATGCAAGAGGAGCCACACATCTATGGATCATCCAATAAAATCAGCAGACCTCTAAGATGTTACTACTGCTCAGCTTAGACTCGGTTACAAGTATCTGGGAATTCTCATTATCTGCTGATGTAGACCTGACCAAATGTAAACTGTGTCAACAAAATTATTCGCACACCTTCCGTCACTATGTGATGGAGTGCGAAAAGATACGTGAATTCAGAGACCAATGACCTATAACCAATGTACCAGCGATGTGTCAATATTTCATTCAAAATGATCTGCTACCAGAAATTTAATATTTTTAATATTCAGATTTTTTAAAATTTTTTACACGAGTATGTTACAGTTTGAGAGCAATTAAGGATGATAAAGAGTCACTTACAATTAATGTATCAAGTTTGGAGACTTGTATACATTTCAGTGCAAGGAGCAAGGTGAATAGTTCGGTCTGAAGGGTAGAGGCCCAGTTGTTTATACGGACTCCCCACTCAAAATATAAGCCATCGCCCATTGTCAGGACAATTGCACTTCCAGCTGCACCCGTGGTGCGGTGTAGGGATTCATCAGCGTATTTGATTTGAGAGAGAGAATGCTCTGTGGACAGAGCATCAATATGGCTTAAGGCGTTGAGCTTTGCCTCAAGACGAAGCTTGGGCTGATCTCTAATTTGCTTCTTGGGTGGAAAGGGAGGGATTAAAACTGGAAAGGGTGTAATCTCCCACGGTGCAGGAAAGTGCCGTTCTTGTTTCTCTTGGTACAAATTATGAACCTGGAATTGAACGCCGACTTGCATGAAGCGAGACCGTCGGTCTACCGTCCAGCCTAAGTGGTTGAGTAATCTAGGGGAACTATCCCTGGGTCCAGTGATTTTTTGAAAACAAGTTTCAGTAGTGGACAGTTCAATCGTCAGTTCCTTTACGACTTTGCACTTCATTCCGTCTTTAGTTTGTCAATTCCCTTCCCAATTATGTCGCACGTTATGGGAATATCCCTTAATTCGTTCGCTACACACACTTCACACATTTGTGTGGGTATTGGGGTGTTGACTAATATCTTAAGTGTGAACACTGATGAACCTTTCATATAAAATAAGGTAGTAGCACATTGCTGTGTATACCTTAGCTTGTCAATAATAAAAAATATTTTATATATATATATATATATATATATATATATATATATATATATATATATATATATATATATATATATATATATATATATATGACAATGTCAGACCACGGAGGAAAATGAAACAGGAATTTCCTTAAGTACTTTCGTATATTAAATACATCTTCAGAAGGAATGAAGATGTATTTAATATACATCATTCCTTCTGAAGATGTATTTAATATACGAAAGTACTTAAGGAAATTCCTGTTTCATTTTCCTCCGTGGTCTGACATTGTCACATTCTTAATCACGTGTTTATTTT
>NC_091160.1:36572164-36597164 GCF_040958095.1 Procambarus clarkii | reverse complement strand
TGGTGCCTGGTTGGGACACCTGGCTAGGGTGCCTGGTTGGGGCACCTGGCTAGGGTGGCTGGTTGGGGCACCTGGCTAGGGTGCCTGATTTTGGGGCACCTGGCTAGGGTGCCTGATTTTGGGGCACCTGGCTAGGGTGCCTGGTTGGGGCACCTGGCTAGGGTGCCTGATTTTGGGGCACCTGGCTAGGGTGCCTGATTTTGGGGCACCTGGCTAGGGTGCCTGATTTTGGGGCACCTGGCTAGGGTGCCTGATTTTGGGGCACCTGGCTAGGGTGCCTGATTTTGGGGCACCTGGCTAGGGTGCCTGATTTTGGGGCACCTGGCTAGGGTGCCTGATTTTGGGGCACCTGGCTAGGGTGCCTGATTTTGGGGCACCTGGCTAGGGTGCCTGATTTTGGGGCACCTGGCTAGGGTGCCTGATTTTGGGGCACCTGGCTAGGGTGCCTGATTTTGGGGCACCTGGCTAGGGTGCCTGATTTTGGGGCACCTGGCTAGGGTGCCTGATTTTGGGGCACCTGGCTAGGGTGCCTGATTTTGGGGCACCTGGCTAGGGTGCCTGATTTTGGGGCACATGGCTAGGGTGCCTGATTTTGGGGCACCTGGCTAGGGTGGCTGCAATGCAAATAACATGCCCAAAATTTTGAAAACTGCTTTTACAAACTGGTAAAATTTTATAAGATGCCAAAATCTTTTAAGCCCTTGAAGTTTTTTTTATTATATATACTCACCCCCCCCCCCCTGCCTCCATTTTCCTCCCATTGCATTTGTGTTTAGTTAAATTGTTAGTTATCCTGCTGAAGGTGCTTGAAGTTTAGCCCAAAGAGAGACGACCAGAAGTGATAGCAGGGGTGACACACTGAAACTCGTTCCCTGAAACATGGGTGTATCGGAACAAGACAGTAAGCATCCCATCCATCCAGGGAACACTAGTAAGTCCCACACTAGCAAGCCTAACGATGTGAACCTCCATGATTTTTAAGTGATCTGTTTTGAAAGGAAAGAGAAGGCATATTTTTAACCAGGATGTCATCTTGCACCCAGACCTGGCTCCCTTCCCATGTGATGGCTGCTGTAACCCAGAACTGTGAGGGACAAGGTAGCTGAGAGCCAGCTCTCAGGCTCACTGTAAGCAGGTGTTGGTCAGTAACAGGTGGAGATCCCACATTCACGGGAGTGAAGAGTGTCTTTGTGAAATCCTTGGTGCAAACAGTTGAAAACATCAGAGGTCCATGGTTGTTCAACATCCTTCCAGCAAGCATAAAAGATATTGCCAGAACAACGATGGACATCTTCAAGAGAAAACTAAATAGTTTTCTTCAAGAAGTGCCGGACCAACCGGGCTGTGGTGGATATGTGAGCCTGCGAGCCGCTCCAAGCAACAGCCTGGTTGACCAAACTCTCACAAGTTGAGCCTGACCTCAGACCAGGCTTGGGGAGTAGAACAACTCCCAGAACCCCGTCAAGCAGGTAAGACCTCCAATAAAGAATGAACTGTTTTGAGAAGGAAGGAATGCCAGTTGAAGGCAGTGCACACGTTTCCAGTGGTGGATATGAGAAGACCCAGGAATGTAAATTAAGTGTTGATCCTGTGTTGTTACAATGTCCAAATCTGGAGCATTTACCAGTGTCAAGTTGGAGAGGGAGGGTAAAATAATGTATACTGCACACGGAAAACAGGGCTGCTGGAGAGGCTTAAACATAAAGAAGAATCTATAGGTCAGAGAGATTTAGCTAGCAAGGAGATTGACAACAGAAGAGTTCAGATTTGTGTCTATTTGGCATGGAAAAACCCAGGTACCTAGTTACTGTTAACAGTGGCATTAGGAGAAAGAAAACATATTCGTTTGCCTTGTTCGGGTAGAAGGTAGACACAGTAGTCGCTTCTGTATATATTTATTGACTGAGATAGCAAGGTATATATCTGCCTAGCCGAGGTCCTTCTACTCTGAGTCTGTGAGGATAACTGAGGCTGCTGGGAGCATGGCTGATGCTCCTCTGTCTGGCATGACGTCAGAGGCCTACTTGCCTGCGATTGGTTACATTTCAACTGACAGAATTTGAGTATAACAAACATATCCATCCATTTCTCTCCCGCTTTGGAATCAAACCTGGGGTACTAGGCGAGTTGAATGAATCCAACTCTGCTTCCAGGAGTTACAAGAGACTGGATGTATTAATATAAAGCGTGTGCTGCCCCTTTTCCCAAAACTTAAGCATCCTCTCATTATAATACTTTGAAAAATGTAAGGCATTTTATAGTCTCTGCTAAGATGTGGGGTTTGGAAAACACATGTGCCAGTGGTTAAGCAGATAACCATTGTTTCACTCATTGGTGTGTCAAATTATGCAGAGTTTACCTAGGAAGAGTTGAATGTTTCAAAATTGTTAATGATCATCCATATGTGTCCCACCTTTTGGGTTAGAGATGACAGTTTCCACCACCAGGGGCTCTCACATGCCAACAAGGAACACTGGAGAAAACATCACCAGAGTCAGGTTTACCAAAACTACTCAGTAGCAGGGCCTGGAGAGGCAGTGTCCAAGTGGAATGGATTGCAGTAAATTTAGCATAGGCAGGAAGCTTATGATGCTGACTAGTCACGAATGAATCCACCTGGTGGTGTAATTACCCAAGTGTAGTTACAGGATGAGAGCTATGTTTGTGGTGTCCCATCTTCCCAGCACATTTGTCATATAATGCTTTGAAATTACTGATGGTTTTGGCCTCCACCACCACCTCGCCTAACTTGTTCCAATTGTCTATCACTCTGTTTGTGAAAGAATGTTTTTTTATATTTCTCCAGCAGCTGTGTTTCATTAGTTTAAATCTATGACTTTACTTACTTGGTTGTGCTTGGGTACAAGTGCCTAATTTGTTGTCATTGGGCAAACTACAGTTTTTCATTGTTCCATCTTTTCTCTTTAATCAAAGTACAGTATGTAGTTTTTGTTTTACCTGTGCTTTCTGGGCACTTTTACTTGGTTTGGAGCAATTGTGGGTCACCATGGTGTTCAAAAGGCTTATGAAATTCAGAGGCCTCCTAGGCCTCTGGGTGTGTTTAGTATGGAAGCAAATGAACTGGGAAGCTGTTGAGGGCCATCCCAGAAAATATCTTGATACTATGCTCACCATTAATCAGTCCAGGACAAAAATGATTTGACTGAGCAGTGTAGGCAGGTGGATGGTAACAACCACTGTCTACAGATGCTGCCAGAGTTTGGATCTGATACTATATATGGGCAAGCAGGCTACGTGGTGATGTCCATACCACTGCAGACATTGGTTTGAAGGTTCAGAGGATGGTGTTGATTGCATGTTTGCAGCTCAGAGGTTCAGAACTCTGGGATTCCTTTTACAGGTACTTGAGGTTTACTTTTGCTTCATTTCTTGGTAGGTCCATCCATATACAATACTATACTGTATACAGTATGCAGAAGTCGTGAATATTACTTCTGCCTTAAATACTTCTTTTTAAAACTTTCCATTTATTTCTTCATATCCTTTATTCTATTAATTTTATTTTTCTCATAACATGTGTAAGAAGTTAACAATTTTTTTTATTACAGATTAGGTTCAAATACACACTTTTTCTGTTGTGAATGTCATGTTTACATAAAATACCATAAACATTTGCAACAAAATGTGTACACATTACTAATTAAATAAAAAAAAAGAATAGTTATGCACTGATTTTATCTTTTCCAATAGTTTCATGTAATTCCTGCTCATTGAATACTCTTAACAAGCTGTTGTCATTACAATAAAACTACAATAATTCTAACAAAGTTATTATGTCTGCAATCTTTACAGATGAAAAAAATAATTGGATTTACACCAGCCCTCCTTCAAGTAGTGATGATGGGAGAATTAGATATGCCTGTACGTCAAGCAGGAGTAATTTACTTAAAAAATATGGTGGCACAATACTGGAAGGATGCAGAGTATGAGTGTGGTGAACCCAAACCTTTTCATATACATGAACAAGATCGTGCCATGATCCGGGATGCCATAGTAGATGCAGTTGTCCATGCTCCAGACTTGGTGAGGTAAGGCTTTTTGCTTGTGGGAAAATACACAACAATGAATTAATTACTGAATATCTTTTAATGATAAATATTATGAAGGATTGTTTACAAATGGGATTCCAAAGTATCTGCTTGTTAATTTGTGTACAATCTAATGACCAAAAAAATACAGTGATGCTTGATGAAGGAATGTTTTTCTTAGGATTCTTGTCTTGGAAACTTTTGGACCAATACTTTGATTTTCACCTGTTAGTCTCCTGTGCATTGCCTAAACTCAGTTTGCTGGGCCCTTCCGGTATTTCTGTTTTTCTATTCTGGTTTCTCTGATTGCCTTATTTACTGTTGTTGCCATGCTTGTCTTATGATGTCACTGATTTCCACGTTTGTTTCTGCCAGTAAATAAGTGTTTTGTTAGAATTTTTTTTTCTTTGTAATGATGTCACTCAAATGGGGAAAAGAGATAATGTACAGTACAGTTGTTATTTTAGGAATAATGATGACTTGCAACAGGGTGAAATAGTTTTGTTGCAAACTATGACACAATAACAGGGCTGGAGATTTGACCAAATCACACATCAGGAGATGAAGAAACAACGTTTCGTCTTTTCAGGTCCAGGACACACCAAAATGTCGTTGTTTCTTCTTCTGATGTGGGGTTTGGTCATCATAATTTTCTTAATTTTGTACATTCTGTGTACATGTTTATTCCTGATAATCGCTATCCACGCCTCGCAGCTCGTGAACCCATGGGTGTGTTCGAATCCACTTTCTGGTGATCTCGGTAATGGCAACCAAGTAAGCATTGGTCTCAAAATGTTGCAAGGTGTACTGAATGGTCTAGATTCTTGGTGCAAGGAAGTTTAATTTTACCAATAGGTTTTAATTTGGCATTTCTTCTGGATATGAGATGTGAAATGGAATTTGGATTAGTCATTGTACAAGGTATTTAGGCCTGGTCAGAGGTCAGGCCATGGAGACACAGATCCTAGCAATCGTCAACAGGTAGGCAAGAGGTAGGTGGTGGTTGGAGCATTGAAATGACTCTGAACTGGCCCTTGATTGTCCTCATTGCCACTGTTTCATGCTTGGATGTTTTGAGGACTTATGTGAGCTATTCACTCTAAGCCTTGTATTGGTGACTTCTTGTGGTGACTTGGTATTTTGGAAAGTTCTTATTTGATGCAAAGGTTGCCTAGAGCCTGGCATGTGAGCAGTTCCTGGATTGACTTTGGCTTCTGGCTTGTAGACAACAAAGGGTCTGCTAAAAAAGCATTTATAATTTATTATTGCCCTATTTTTATCATGTTTAAATATGCTACACATGTAAATACATACATAAGGCATGTGTATATAGTGTAATAACAGCACGAACAGTATGGTGGGAGGAGGAATGTTGGCGAGTGAGGCAGCGTCGTTTGTTGACTGGTGTGTTGGTGGCCACTATGCTGTTTTGATGCACCATACCAGCTTAATGGTTCGTTATTGTGAACAAAACATGCAGATACTTTTATATAACGTGTGTATATACTGTAGTGTAAAAACGGCAAAAATATTTTTGTATTGTTTAATGACCATAATTCAATCACTAATATGCACACCATACTTTTGAGTATAGCAATGGTTCACACACTTTATTATATAAATTTATTACACTACACATTATTGAATAATAATACTACAAAAAAAATCAGACATTGAAATATTTAGGTAATACAGTAATATCTTTGTGGCAATTCCCATCTGATGACTCAGGTGGAGGAGACTGGCCCTGGACGTGTACTGTGTCAGCTCCACAATCTTGCCAGACTTCCTTGCCCTATTGCGGCCAAAATATGTCGCCTACGATTTTTGTTATTATTTATCCCGTGATCAGGGAACACATTTTAACAATCTTAGTTTTAAGATTGTTAATTTTGTTTTGTTTAAGATTTTTTTCCCTTCTATGGAGAAAACTATGTTTTTCTTGAACACAGCGGTGTTGTCGGCTATTATTATCAGCGCCCAGAGATTAAACTAATAATTGGTTATGTTACAGAGTGCAGCTGGCTGTGTGTACATATCAGATGGTGAAACACGACTTCCCAGGAAGATGGACAACTATTGTTGATAAAATAAGTATATACCTCCAGAATCCAGACACAAGTCTCTGGAATGGCAGTCTTCTGTGTCTTTATCAACTTGTAAAAAATTTTGAGTGAGTGTAAATTTAGTTTAGTACATATTCCAGTTAATTTAGAGAGTGAGATTGTTGTGGTTCCAAGATGTTTTAGTAGTTATGGGCAATTAGAATGATGTGGTGGATGCACATGGCATTCCAGTATGAAGTAAGGGCTGCACACTAAATGTGCTGTAATAAAAAGTTATCTACTAATACATTTGTTAAGAATAAGAATGTACATAAGTGCTCAAGATCTAGGTTGAGCTTGGCTTTGTAGATGTGTGTGTGTTCCTTAAGACAGGATTAATAACTAAGACAGTGTGCAGTGGGGGGGGGGGGTTGTTGTTGCAAGATAATGAAATGGTAATAAATATCAGTTATAAACATGCAGAAAAAAGCATTAAAATATGTTTTGCAGAAAAATGTTAAAATATATATTCAAATATATTTGATATAAAGTAGGTAAGAGAAATATATGAAACCTGTCTGATCAGATATTAGTGGTATACAATGACATTGTATGGTAAATTTGAAAGTCTTAAGTTCAGTTTGCTAGTCTCTGCATGTGACTAACTAAATGATTGTTGCCATGTGGGAGGTATTCAAGAAATATTTTATTAGAATTTTTTTTTTTTTTTTATATAGCTCAGTTTGACATTTTGAATGAAAGGAAATGCTTATAGGACAAAGTTAGTGCCAAGAACAGTGTAGGATTAAGACAGAATTCTGTGAATGTAAACTGAATGAGAGAAGAGACAAAGTATATATGGATGGCAAGAGTTAGAGAAAAACTAAAAATGTGAGAATGCAGAGCATGTTATGTAAGATTTCTTAATCTAGACTTTAAGATTGTGACAATGGTAGAGAACATGTTGGGCATTATTTATCTTAGTATGGTACCAAAGTTCCCTAACTTCAGACACTGCACAATTAAAATATTAAAACAAAAATTTTTTTGTTTTTTGGCGAATGAATACTATTTCAAATTGAAAAGTATGCTGCCTTGATCATTTTTAAATCAACTAAATTCTGACTGATATCAGTTCCTGAAATTTGTAGTTACATGTTGAATATTTCTTGTATTCAGAAAAATAGTAAATATGGATGAATGAATGATACAAGTGTTCTCGAACTCGGTATTTAGAATAAATACTTTTGGGAGCGATAGTGCGATGTGTTCCAAAAATCCTTTATATAATGATGTATACCATTTGTATCACTATTAATACAGTAGTAGCTTGATATCAACAATGGACATTCTTAGGGATTTGCATGCAAATCTCAATTTCCTTAAATTTACAGACAATAGGATGGTGCTGGATTCACTCTGGGTGAACCAGAATGTCATGTGATGGTAAGCAGTCAACACGAGTTAGAAATGGGATAAGTGGGATTCGAGTTATTTATAAGGCAGTCTCATAAGCAACAATGTTCTTTCAGCATTCTCCTAAGTTTAAGTTATTTGATTAAAGCCAAAGGTTGGTAGCAAATAGAACAGTTTAGAAATATTACTAATACCACTACCACATTATGCTCATGTCTAATGTTTTAGTCAAATTAGTTTGAATTTGCCGAGGCCTTTATTTTTGGTTGATAATCTTTTCTGAAGCAGTTATGTATACTGTTTTAGAGACAAAATCAACCTAGAGCAAATCAGGAACACAGTACTACTAGGACCTGTACCTGGGTAGTTTCCAAGACCCTGATACAAAATAAGGAAAACAAAAAATTAGTGCAATGCATTTCATAGCTTAGATTTTAATCATGCAGTTTGGTTTTCCTAGATACAAAAAGAAGGAAGATAGAGGTCCACTGCACGAGGCAATGAGAATGCTACTTCCAATGTGTTATGAGAGGATGGTACACCTACTGCCAGACCCATCCGAGCATTCCACACTACTACAAAAACTCGTCCTAAAGATATTTTATGCTCTAACACAGGTAATTGTCATCAAATTGATTTTGGTTAGAAATGATTAATGTTTTCCATTTAACACTTTCATATTGATGTCTAAAATTATTATTCTTAGGTAGTCTGTAGCTACATATATTGGGAGCTTTTCATAATGTGGGGATTTCCATGTTGTGCCTTGCTCCATATTTTGAAAATGGCAATTTTGCTAAAGTAGAAAATTTAACCAGTACTTAGTTAAACACATTACAAAGTCAAATAAATATTTGTAAATATGACATGTTAATGGCACTACCCTGTAATTTGTTTCAACTCTTGTATGTATTATTTTTGGTCAAAGCATTAGGGGGTTTTCTACTTGTTAGCAAAATATCTGTGAAAATTTTCATCTTTAAAATTTTTTCTCTGCAGTACCACTTGCCTCTAGAGTTGCTGAGTCGTGAACAGTTCACTGAATGGATGGAAGTTATACGGCAAGTTGCAGATCGTCTGGTACCAGATCAGACTTTGCAAGTTGATGAGGAAGAACGACCAGATTTACCATGGTGGAAGATTAAAAAATGGGCTCTTCATATCCTGGCTAGAATATTTGAGAGGTAAGGATGACCTTTTTGTAGGTGATACTTGATCAGGTGGGTTGTGATGGCTGTATTGTATCATTGTGTAAATATTTTTTACTTGTTGAAGAGCATAAAATGTTGGAGAGATATTGTGACCAGGACATTAGGAAGATAATTAACCCTTAGACCGTGCATATTGGGGGTATACAAGTGAAAAATATTTGAATTATGTAATAATAACTTAAAGTTAAACAAGTCTCCAACTCATTGGCTTCAGTGTCGTGAAGCTTTCATCAAAATATCTTCCAGAAATTGATTTTAGACAAATTTACAAAAATAAGAACATTTTGTTGATAAGGAGAACAGCTAATAACTGGAACTGAAGGATCATTCGGTAATGAAAAGATGCAAGCACCTGTCTGACACTCAAAGAATAGTAGTAGTAAGAAGTGTCCATAAAGTGGATATGCAGTTGATGCCTTTGTATCACTGCTGAGTAATGCATAACAACTCAAATAATAATAAATAACTGTTAATATGCTTTATTTTGTTATATATCATATAAATACATTGTCCAATGTTTATATGTTACTTTCATCAATGTTTAATCAATGATTATCAATGATTTTAGTTTTTTCTCGTTTGTTTATTATCTGATTTTGTTGTAACCTTTATATACTGGAGAATGCATGTTTTCCAAATTATGTGAAGATAGAATGAAATTGGTCAACAAATAAATCAGTCACAACTCCCAAAACTTGGGACTTAATGTTTTTTGACTGATTTGTTCTGATTTCAAACTATTTTCATTGTCTCGAGGTTGTTTTGATGATTAGGGACCATAGTAGGGCATTTTCACTTATATAAAGTATACCCTAAATATATCCCCTAAACCATTATAATATACTGTACCTATATTTTGTGTTTTTTGGGGGTTATTTTTTCTTGAATTCATTTTAACACACCTACAACCTTCATGTATTCAAGTACGAATGCCAAACAATGTTAATTAAAATATACAATTAAATTAATGAATTAAAACTACCTTTATTCATGATTGATAACTTCAACTTCAATTATCCCTGAAACTAGAGTTTCAACTTTGAATGGCTTCCAAAATGTCCAGTTTTTGACTGATTCTCACTATTTTGACGTCTGCTCAGCTGTCTGTTCTGCAATCCCTTCAGAATGGATTTTTCATAAACTATACATTTGGAGTTATAATTTTTTTTGTCTAAATTGGCCGCATATTTCAAATGCTCTGTTGATGATTTTTGTTACAGTAAACTATACTGAAAACCTATATTCTAATTTGATGAAAATGAAGATCATATGCTATTCTGAGAGAATAATATTATTAATGAACAATTGGTGATAGTTCATATTTTTTATTCTGAATTGAAAATCTGAAGTTTTCCATATTCAATTCTAAAATTAATTTTGATTCTCTTGTTTTTCAAGTTAGGCTGTGATCATTTAGACAGAGTTGGAGCATTTGCCTAGTTGATTATGCCAAAAAAATTGGAAAGTGTATGTACAAGTTTTAAAAACTTGTGTTAAATTATTTTGTCAAATCATATACTGTATGTATGTATTGTGCGGTCTAAGGGTTAAATGGTTATTTATTTTTAGATATGTGGATCAATATATTTTTAAAATCGACTGCTGTCTTAAGCTATTAGATGTATGGTTGAACTCGTTGCCTAAGCAAGTCAAGTACTTCTTAGGTTTCATGTTCAACCTAGAGCACTTCAAGAAAACAATACTACCAGGAGCCATTCTTTGGTGGTTTCAAAGTTCTTGAGACAAAACAAATAACTTGTGCTTACTATTTAACACCATTAAAGGCTCTAGCATGTAGAGCCGTCATGCAATTGCTGGAACATCTTTACCCTGTATTTACCTAAATTTAATAATTTGTTTGTCATTATTATCTGTATTGTGTGAAAACAAAGTAATATTTACGTTTTAAACTTATTTTGCTCCTTTTCTGTCTTAGAATGGTGCCGTTTTGGAGGGCAGCCTTATGTTGAATTCTTCCTGGAGGTTTCAAATAATGTTCCAAAGATTTTAATGAATAGCATTATCATGTTTAATTATGTAGATTTTGTAGGAAGGGATAAGGTGTTTGCATTTGGAGGCAAATGTGAAGCCTTTGCAAATTCTTTATTCTCATTAGTAATATCTGGAGTACAGTTGTATCGCTGAAAAATGATGTTTAAGCTATAAAATTCAATGTTTATGCAGTCTTCCTAAATATTTGTCTATTGCAGATATGGTTGTCCCAGCACAGTAAGTAAAGAATACAAGCAGTTTGCCGTTTGGTTTATCAAAACCTTTACACAAGGCATTCTCCAGGTACTAATGAAGATCCTGGACTTGTATCGTAATAAAATTTACATCTCGCCTCGGGTGTTGCAGCAAACTCTTCATTATTTGGAACAGGGGTGAGTACATAATTATATCACAAGTCCATAGGCTGCGAAAGTGTGTGTTAGAAGAGAACGGGTGTCTCCTGTGAACATTTTATAAATGAATCTCGGTGAATTTGAGAGATGGTCAGTAAAATGAAAATAAAGTTTTTTTTTTTCATGCTTATCAAAATACAGTAAAGCTACATAGTAGTAGAAAATGTGTGGTTATGAATCAGAATTTGTTTAACTTGCAATAAATCCTTATAGCTTTATTCATACTGTATTAGTATGTCCTACTGATAATCCTTAAAATTAATTTTGTTTTTGCATTTTCCTCCACATGCACTGTATATCTAAAAAATTACTTTAGTTTGAAATGTTAAAGTAAAATATGCTTGGCCTGCACTGCCAATTGGTTGTCTAATAAGAGATACCGTGTGATGCTGCTCCTCCCTCAAAAGTGCTATAGTGTTAATTGCTTAATGATTTCACCTGATAATTATCTTTATCCCACTCCCTCAAGATTTGCCATGTCCTGTGTGATGTTGGGAGAGCATATTGTTTCTGCTTTAGACCTTGAAGATGGGATGGGCGTAACTATCATTTGTGGTACAGTATATTAGCAAATGATAGAGGCACCTGGTGGAAATAGATGCAAGGAATACAGTGGGATCAGACCACTCGCTAGACAACCAAAATTGGTAGCAGAGAGGGGTACTGTTTAACACACTTCATAGCAGTGTGTCGACACCTGGAAGAGTGCCAACGAAAGAGGAAAGATCGTTCATAGTGAATGGGGGGTTTAGATCAGAGAAGACAAAAGGCCATTACAGTTTATTAGGGAGACAAATGTACGTATCGAAAAGAATAATATTGGGTTGTGATTTAACACGAGAGGCACACAACAATACAATGTCAGCCGTGTAAGGAAGACTAGCTAACATGAGAATGGCTTTAAAGAAATTTGGCAAGATTTGTACAGCTCCGGCAGTAAACTATCCTATTAAAGCACAAGAAGAAAATGAAAAATGTCAAAAGATTTGCCATGCGATGAGTACCAGAGATAAGATAAGCTCATGAGAAAATAGGTCAAAAGATAATGATTACATTGCATAAGATACTGAAGGAATAGAAAATTGGATTAAGACTCAAGCAGGTGAGAGTGGTAAACAAATGGAATGAATTTCAGCCAACTACCACTGGTGGAATATATTCCCATGACTTAAAAAGGAAAAATATTGGGAGGTATAGATGCACTAGGTACAATAGCTACGATTTAAGGCTGTTACGACGATCTCGATTTCAGTACACACAAGTAGGCCAGCATATTTTACACCAGTGTTAGTATTTTAATAATACTATGTAGTATTTTAATATATAATGGTTATACCATTCTTGATTACTGCATGCTATCAAGAAATTAATCTATTTAAATGACAATATAATTTTTTTTTTTTTTTTACAGCGTGGGTCAGTCTATAGCATGGAAACTTCTGAAGCCTCACATGTTATCAGTGGTTCAAGATGTGCTTTTCCCCCTAATGTGCTATTCTGACTCGGATCAAGAACTATGGAATTCAGACCCATATGAATATGTTAGGGTTAAATTTGGTAAGATGTCTTGCTGATGTAAATCTGAAATTTAAACATTCTTAATTATGTTGGACATGAAATAGTCAGATTAATTTTATCTTCTGAGTAGGTAGCCATTCTTATTTGTAAGGTGAATCATATTAGCTGGCCTTGACCAATTAGGATTAATTTCATCCGAGTTACATTAGGATTGGCGCTATGATGCAGTGAGTTGCATCCTGGATAGTTTGAAGAGTCCAAATCTAGATATGAATGATCACCAACTTCATTTTTTATCAGGTCATAAAAGTTTTATATATTTGCTGGCAAGCAGTGGTGGGAACTGATTCCATTTGCAATCCACCCCTGAAACAAAAGGGTGATATTATTTCAATGAACAGTCATTCCTTATTTATGAATAAAGTGCACCTTGCACATTATTTGCAAATGAAGTTTGAATTTTATTCAGGATTAGCTTTTTGCATTTCCTGTGCTTGGAGTGAAAGGGTTAAGATTTAGGTTATATTAACGTTTAGCATCTTGCTAGGCACTGCTCATAAATTTTGTTGTTACAACATTTGAAGACTTGTGTTTGGTTATAAATGAGGAAAGATTATTAGTACTGTGTAACAAACATTTTTGATTGTATATTTTGTTTAAACTACTATGTATCATATATATGCTATTTTATATCTTTCAATATGTAAATAAGTCCCACTAATATTGTACTTTTCTTTTGTGCAGATATATATGAGGACCTTGTGTCTCCTGTGACAGCAGCCCAGGCGCTCCTTTTATCTACTGTGCGTAAGAGGAAGGAGATGCTGGAGAAAACTATGATATTTTTAATGCAAGTGTTGACTACACCCAATGTTGATCCAAGACACAAGGATGGTGTTATGCATATGGTAATTGCATATTTAGTCTTACATTATTGTACTAAATAAGCGGATCTATCTTGATTTGAAATGGTTTTCCAGTTGCGAGCTTCTCTTAAATATTGTAGCTTGTCTTTTACACATGATGCTCATGCTGACATGTATACATTGGCTGCACATGGAAAGCTGGGAGATCTAAAAATAGCATTCAGGAAAAAAAAGACAAGATAAATTTGCAATAAGGCTAGTCACTACAGTAGAGATGCTACGTAACACAGTAAAGATGTTACTTAACACAGTAGAGATAGTACCTGAATTAAGAGGACTTGGTTAAGGTACTAGATGGGAACTAAAACAACTAGAGGCATGCTATAAGGAGCTTCCAGTGCATAGTTTGCAACCCCTTGAATGCCAGCATTTGTTCATAACAATTTTGATTGCCTTACACTGAGATGGGAGTTTGAGCAGATACTAAGATCTTGACTAGGCAATTGGACCAGAATAGCCATCTCTTAAAATAATGCAACCAGCAGCGATATTTCCTACTGCTGGAATGTTATGTTGAATATTATCTTAGGTGAGATCTTTATTAGGGGATGCAGTAGGACCTTGTCTTTTGGGAGTAACCGAGTGTGATAGCTCAGAAATAACTGTAAATTTTAAGGAAAGCTATTATGAGTGTAATTCAAGTTTTCTTCTTTTCCTTTATGTAGATTGGCACAATGGGAGGTGTATTGCTCAAGAAGAAGATCTACAAGGATCAGATGGAAACTATGATTGCCCAATATGTCTTTCCTGAGTTTCAGAGTCCATTTGGCTTCATGAGAGCACGGGTAAGTGTAGTGTGGTATTCTAGTCTTAAATAATCTTGTAAAAGGTTGTAAAATGTGGAGAGGAAAGCTAACAATATTTATTTTGGCTGACTTTACGTAATACAGTACTGTGTTCATTTATTGTTTCCAAAGAAATTCCTAACTCCAATACTATAGTTTCCACCTTTTTTTAATATATATATATAATTTTATTTTATTTATTTGTGCTGTTTTTGCAATATCTGGAAAAAGTCAATGCACATTGGTTTCAAACTTCCATACTTATGTATGCTGGTGTAAACAAGTTGCATATTATTATTGGGTCATGCAGCACCCTTTTTTTAACTGATATATTGGGAGGAGAACAGCTTACTTGTATGAGGAAAAGATTTCATTTAATACTCAGACCATTTGAGACAACTTCACTTTGCAAGGTCCCCCCCCCCCCCCTCCCCTGTTATTATGTATTTCGAGGTTGGCTCTAGAGGCTAGATTATGCCCCGTGTTGACGCGGCTAGATGTGCAGTAGATTGTAGTTTCAAAGTGTTATATGACAGAGTGCTGGGAAGACAGGACACCACGAGCGTAGCTCTCATCCTGTACCTACACTTAGGTAATTACTTATGATTAATAGACAACTATGCCCATAGGGACATTACTTGTAGGAACTTGCATGTATTGGTCATTGGACTGTGCAGTTTCCACATATTCTTATGTTCAGGAACCAATGTTACAAAGATATTGTTTTTCACCTCGAATATCACCTTTCTTTTCCTTGCCTATGTATTAAAGTACTATATTGCATTGATTATACTTTTGCTGATGTGTTAACACAAAAGGGCTCAAATAATTTTTTGTTCATTTTCCCTTCGTGTTTATATATTTTCACATTCATCATGTTAATTTCTTAATGATTTCCACTCAATGTATGCAGGAATGTGTTTTGTTTTATTGATTTATTTATTCTAATTGTTCCCAAAAATGAATTAGTGGGTAGTTCTTGAAGCAGTACAGTATACTGAATTAAAATATACCTACTGTACATCTAATGAAACAAAAATCTTTCAGGCTTGTTGGATCCTGCAAAACTTTGATGAGATTAGATTCAAATCGGATCAAAACATTATGGCAGCCATGAACTGTATTCAGAATTCCCTACTCAATGATCACGACCTACCAGTCAAGGTAGAAGCAGCTATGGCTCTTTCAGCTTTCCTCGCCTCTCAAAACAAAGCTGAGAAAATAGTGGAACCAAATGTGAGTGAACTCCATTGTTAACTTTATAATGTGTTTATTGTTGTATCGATTCTTGAGAAATTTATTCATTGGCCTGTTAATAATTGTAAACTTTAAGTTCCATATTGGTGACAAGTTTCAATATTTTCACTCTGCTCTTTTAATAATGGGCATATGAACATTTGTAAAGAAATGCCTTTTCCTCATCTCATCTGTTTAATAAGTGACTTTGACTTTTGTATCAAGCTAATGAATATGCAATTATTATGATTTCCAGATTAGACCAATTGTTCAAGAACTACTTAAGGTCATAAAGGAGACTGAAAATGATGATTTAACCAATGTGATGTGCAAGATTGTCACCACCTACACCGACCAACTGACACCAATTGCTGTAGAAATGTGTACTCAATTAGCAGCAACATTCCAACAGGTGATTAAAAGCAAGTTTTCTGTTGTAATGAATGGGTCTTCTGTTACACACAAATCACAATAGCGTGATGCATCAAATGAACAAATCTAAAAGGCCATGACAAGGATTCGAACCTACGTCAGAGAGCAGCGTTATAAGCAGCTTTACAAAAAGTTACAGCGTCTGGGATGCTCTCGGACGTAGGTTTGAATTCTCGTCACGACCCTTGTGGATTTGTTCATGGATCTTCTATGTTTTATTTATTTGGATCCTAAATTTATTTTTAAATCCAACTGATGATTACCAATTTTTTTTTACCTTGTATTAGCCATGGATGTTTTTCAACGTGTATCTAACTGAATTTATCATTTAGGTATTTATTAAAGTTTGTAACTCGGGCAGAATGTAACCAGACATCATTGAGAGTACTGTTATCTGCCCTTTTCAAACTGTATTGGTGAATGACATTAAAAATTTATCTTGAAAATAAACATGCTCAGTTCCAAATTACTTTAGTTTATATTATCTATTTATTACTAAATTAAATTTGTGTGCTCTTTTAGGTGGTGGTGTGCTAAATAAAAATGAGGAACACTTTCTGAAAATGTTAGTTTGGAGATAATTTGCATGAGTGAGCTAATATTTTGAGGCCATATAATTGGGTATTGGGCCATTCCAAGGTTGAAAATGGAGTATTTGCAGGGCCAATACAAATATAACTTCAAGATGACCAATATAAAGAGCTAACTGGAAGAGTAAACTGTTCAGATAAGGGATATTGTTCCTAGTCCCTTTTTCAACTTAATTACCAACTGCCATTTTTTAAGTCCATTATTTAAATTGCTTTGCCATTTTTTCTTTACTGATTAAATTTGTTAGCCATTAAATTTGGCTGTATATTGAAGGTGGTGATTATTTTGTATGCTTTGAAAGCAAGAATTGTTATGCTTCTAGGTCGTGGATGCTGAAGATGGTGCAGATGAGAAGGCCATAACAGCCATGGGCTTGCTTAGCACAATTGAAACCCTAATCAACTGCATGGAAGAGAATCCTAAAATAATGGAACAGATTGAACCAATTACACTGCAAGTTGTTGGTCTTATCCTCACCAAAAATGTGATGGGTAAGTTTTTTTTGCCATATTCCTTTTTTCAAAAATACAATTCCATTACATATTATCAAATTGTTGCTTTCCAAGATTACAAGATGGCTATATTTATTCAATTAAAAAATATAATTATAAATTTCAGGTTATTTGCATGTCGGCTTGATAATTTCAGGAATTATGTATAATGGTAAAGGGAAGATTCTAAATGGATGCCCATCAATTTTTATGAAGTGAAGTTTAGTGCTCTATACTTTATATGCAGCTTCTTGTAACTGGAGTATCTTTGTTAGTACTGAATCATGTTTGCTCATTAACTTATTGAGAAGGTTGCTTAACCAACTTGTAATTTTAGTGCTTTCCACCTGTTAATTGCAAAGAGACCTTGTACTTTCTCAACATATTAGAATGAGTTCTTAACCTGTCTTTCTTGCTATAAATCACTGTAATTCTAGTACTAGGCATATTACAAATATCTAAATTCTTCAGGTTCTCCAGTATGGATTCCATGCTGGAGAAGAGTCCTTATCCTGACCTTCCTAGTGCTAGATTGTCGTAATGGCTTGGAACGCACTCTTGATTGAATTTTTTTTTTTTTTTTAAGTAGAAATATCCTTTGTAGATTTTTAACACTCGTTTTAACTGCACCCCTCAGAGTGCTGTTATTTTCACAAGTTGACTAATATTGGGTAGTGCGGTTATCATACTTTGATTTAAACTATTATTGCCCGTTGACCAGACCACACCCTAGAAAGTGAAGGGATGACGACGTTTCAGTCCATCCTGGACCATTCTCAAGGCGATTGTGAATGTATTATTGCCTGGGTTTTATACCAGTGCTGCTATTATGAACATAATAGCTCTATATGGATGTAGTGGAGTTTACCAGGACCAACGACGAAAATGCTGCTATCATTTCTTGATTGTGGTTATCGTCGCAGGTGTTGCAACATCAGCAATCGTCATAGTATAAAATTTCATTATAATATATATACTGATATTTATACATGTATACTGATTCATACGGTTTTCATAACTGTTTGGGGTTGTAATCATCAATTGAACATTGAGGAACTATAGATGGCCTATTGGCCTTTATATATAGGAGCTGCCTTATATGGGCCAATTCTTGTTCCCTCGGTTGTCCCCATTGTTTTACATTTTTATAGATATATTCATACATTCATTGTAGGCTTAAATACATGTTTACAGTTCTGTGGCAAACCGCCCCAGAACTGCTAGCAGGCATCCCCCCACAGCCCCAGGAATCCGCAACAGAGGCCCCGGGGCAGACCCGTCCTCCAAGCCCTCTGCCCTTAAAGAAAAGGAAGTCTATGGGAAAGGCAGTAAGAAAGTGCCACTGGTAAGACCCAGAGGCCTTGGCAGGAGGAACAGGCTCGTAAACCTCTTGTCCCCAACCCGAACGGTTGGTGTTATACAAACGAGCAGTCGCCATACGAGACGAATTATCGGCGATTGTTACCCAAAATGCTTGCCATTTGAGGCGATCGTCACTCGAGATTCTGCTGTATCTGTTTGCAGTTTTTCAATGTCTTCTGCAGAGGTAATTTTCATGCTGATTTTTGTATCTGCAAAAGGATGACACAAAGCTGTGACTTGTATTTTTGTCTATATCTGATATGAGAATAAGGAACAGCAGTGGTGCAAGGACTGTACTTCGAGGTACAGAGCTTTTAACTGCGCTCGGACTCGATTTTATTTGATTGACTGTTACCCTTTGTGTTCTGTTCGACAGGAAATTGAGTATCCAGCTTCGCACTTACCAGTTATACCCATGACCTAATTTTGTGTGCAATCACTCCATGGTCACATTTGTTGAATGCCTTTGCAAAGTCTGTGTATACAACATCTGCATTGTTTTTCTTCTAATGCCTCAGTGATTTTGTCTTAATGGTCAAGTAGCTGTGAGAGGCATGATCTTCCCACTCTGAATCCATGGTGGCCTGGATTGTGGAGGCCATTGGTTTCCATGAAACTAGTGACCTGGCTCCTGATCACTCTTAAAGCTGGTTTGGCCATTAAATCACAGTCAATTAAAATTGTTAAAGGTTAAATTTAAAGGTTAAATTCGGCCATACCGTATTAATTCCGTCTGCCTGTGGCTCTAGAGGCATGGTGGGGTGAGTAAGTGGTGTCGGGAGGGTGGGAGGGGAGCGTCGGGAGGGACCACCTGGGTACAGGAATTACCATTAATTTTAGAACAATTAATCTTAGCCAAAAACAAATGAAATAAGTACTAGTAATTATGTAATAACAAATAAATAAGTTTCCTAAAAGCAATGTGCACAGGCTGAAGTTTCCTTCAAAAATATTTAGTTTTTTCCTCCTGGCGGCCTACGTAACGTACTATAACTGCCCCAAGTGGGCCCGTCCAACACTGGTCAACCCATGTGCTCCCGTCCCTCGTGTTATACCACAGTGCTGCACCAGTAGTGAAATATTTGTTTAAACAACTTTTTTATTTTCATAGTAACTTTAAACATTTATGGCCAAGACTATGTAGCAGCATCAATCGTTCTGGAGGTGTTAAGAGGAAGAAGGTTGTCCTAGCAATTAAAGACAAGTTACGTGTTGTTCAACCAGTGAGGCATCACAGGCAGCCAAATGCCTTCAACAAGTGAGGCGCCACAGGCAAGCCAAGTGCCGTCAACAAGTGAGGCACAAGCAAGCGCCCTCAACAAGTGAGGCGCAAGCAAGCGCCTTCAACAAGTGAGGCACCACAGGCAAGCCAAGCACCTTCAACAAGTGAGGCACAAGCAAGTGCCTTAAACAAGTGAGGCGTCACAGGCAAGCCAAATGCCTTCAACCACTGAAGCTTTAGTAGCTGGCAGTCAAAACTAACTTTGCTTAATGAACTGTACAATAATTTTAAGTGTTAATTTTAGTATTGTGTTAGTATAGGTTATGTAAATTGTTAAGAATTCTTAACTTAAAGATGTGTGGCATCAATCAAGAAGACGAACACCAACAAGGTAAGTTGAGGTTTCTAATTGAATGTTTAATAATTATATGTGGCAAGGCAATTCAAATTATGTTTGTAGTATAAAAATAGTTGGAAATGGTCACTTTTGGACTCGTAGGTGAAAAAGTACCATTATCCGAAAAATGTGAAAATCCGGCTGGGGGTCCTTCCCATATAATCCGGATGATCGAGTGGAGACAGTATGTATTGTTTCACACACCATTTACACAGTAACACTGTATTACACACTCAGTACTTCGGAAGTGAGTAATAATCAACAAAGTAGTCCATGGTACACAGCGCAACTTCGCTCTCGTTGCACCAAGTACAGATAGATTTCGCTTCCGGTTTCTTCGTTCTGTGTGCTTGCAAATAACGCACTCACGTACACCCTTGGCATTAGTACCTGTAGGTGTTTTGTAGCCAAGCTTGTAAAACGTAAGGTAGTCGTGAAAAGATCGCTTTGTATGGTTCCCACACAGGAAGAGATTCAGCTAGCCTCAAAGAGTGTCCGTCAGTCAAGAAGAGATTCAGCTATTCTTGAAATTATCTGGAAAACACCACCATGGAAGCTGCTAACACTGTTCATCTATGCTATTGTATCAGATGCATCATCACTGAACGCAGAAAACAATTCATCTATGTATCATCTAAATAAATTGGAGATAGCATAGGTGGGCCAGGGTGGCGCTCAGAGCTACAATTGGATATGGTCGCTGTATCGTCCTCATAGGTGCTGTATAACTTGCATCCGACCTTTGTGTTAGGTCCTTATTGCACCTAGCTTCACCAAAATTATGACTTATGTTCTTCAAACAATAAGGTTTGAATTTCACCGACAGAGCGCGATCTTTCAACACCGCGTCAGACAGCTGTTTCGGAGCCAGAAACGCGTGCGCCACCCAAGGTTGCTCATTCAGTACTAACCAAGCCAGCAGCCCTAGGGCATTCTGGGATTTTTTTCCAAGATGGCTGCCCCTCTCTGGAGGTCCTAAGAGTCCATTTCATACACAACTAACCCCCCACACATTTAGAATGGGTATGAAAAAATAGAGTTTTCTCGGTTGGTGCAGTTAAGTGGTTAATATACAGACCTACTCCTCCACTTGCCCTAATTACTGTCACATCTATATAGATTATAATTTGGGATCCATATTTCACTATCATGTGGTATTTTGTGTGGGTTTCTGTAAATGCACCAAATATTGAGTTCAATTCTATTAGGGGGCCATTTATGAACTTCATTTCTTGAATTTGGTTTTAGACCTTATATGTTTGCAAATATGAATGATTTCCCATATTGCGTGTCACTTCTTGTGGGCTTTGGTGGTTCTCCCCCCTCTCCACCCTGGTCCAGTGTGTGTTGTTTTGGTAGTGTTTCGTCCAGTTTCGGTAGAAGTACGGGTACGGGTAGTAGTCCAGGTGTAGTATGTACCTGTGTACTTGTTGATAATTTGTATTCTAGTCTTGTGGGTCCCTTCCCTCCCTCTCTCTCTGTCTGTCTGTCTCTCTCTGGCTCACGTGTGGGAATATCCAAAGCTCTTATGGTAAACACTGTACATTAAATTTGTTCCTGATGTCATCCTGTTTGTGTACTGCCAATATTTAGGAATAGACAGGATTGACAAAAACAGGCCCTTTTAATTGGGAGAAACAGAACAAGGGTGGAAGATTGAAACCCAGATGAGACATTCTTTTAAGAAAATACTCACATTATATAGTTGATTAAGAAGTGGAGTGCACAGATGTTCTAGAAACCATATCCTTCCACAACTTCGAGTCATTACTACTGTGAACTTGAACATCCAGAGTGGGGACCAGTAGAAGTAACTGTAAGGCGGGGCGCAAGGAGGCAGTGTTTCGAAAAGTTGTCCTTCACAAGGATTGGGGGTACGTCCCGTGACACTTCAAATAATTATGTATGTAATTATTTTCATGTTAAAATTAATCTTTCACTAGCCAGAACAAATCCAAGAAAGATTCCTTTTATATCTGACACTATTTTTATTTTCTCTCCTTCAGAGTTTTATGAAGAAGCACTTGCACTCATTTATAGCCTTACGAGTACAAGAATCTCTCCAGACCTTTGGAAATGTTTCGAAATGATGTATCAGGTAAGTGCAGCTGACTTCATAAATTTCCCTTTGAGTTTGTTCTGAATGTTGCCTCTTTGGCCACTGGTATTTCACTTTCCACCATAATTGAATGCTTTTAGTGCTAAAAGTGACTTTAGCCACTCCATGCTTTACAGACTTTTAAGTGTGATAGGCAACTTTGTTCTTGTGCTAAAAAAAAAATGGTTTAATATATAGTGGTGCCGTTAAGCCCTATACAGTAATTGTAAATGTATAGCCCCTATTTTTTCTTGCTAGAAATTAAAAATGTAACAAACCAACTTGAAAGTATTGGAAGAAAAGGAATTTTGTTTGACTGACCCCAAAATACTGTGCATATTATGCACAGAAGTTATTTGCTGTACCTATTATATGCATTGGAAACTCGTAAGGCTTTTGATAGGTACTTGAACTACACCATTAATGAAATTTCTGTACATTTTAAAAATGTTAATTTGTTGTGGTATAAAGTACATAAAGAGTGCTCCCTTTTTCATTTTGGAAATTAGTGTTGAACCTCTATAGCCTGGTATTCAGTTGCTTGGCCCATTTAGTACTCATTCACTTTAGAGAAACCAAAAATTTTCTGAGGATTGCCTCAGGAAATATAAGTGACAAAGAAATGGAGATAACAAGCAGAAATGAAACTTGCAGAATGGAAGTCTTTATTGACATAGTAATGTGTATCATTTTAAGTGGAATTGCAGTGAGTATAATTATTGACAAGGAGTCTCGGTAGGGACAAAAAAGGGAAACCTATTTATATTCTCCTAGAAGTTCTGTGGGTGGCCTCGGCCAACCAGTGTACGATTTACTTAGTTCACTGGAATGATTTATTTCCATTTATTCTTGTCTATTTTAAACACTTTGCTAATTATTCCATCGCTTGAGCTCTTGCAGTATCTTTTTTTTTTTTTTTTTTTTTTTTTTGTATATCCAACTTTTCAAATAGGTTTTGGTAAATTCTCTTATCATGCAGATGTTCCGGAACGATGGCTTTGACTACTTCACGGAGATGATGCCAGCCCCTGCATAATTACGTAACTGTTGACCCGGATGCATTTTTAAGCAACGAGGCTCATCTTTTTGGCAGTATATGAAAATGTGCAAGACCATACTAACGCAGGTTTGTATAGCATGACATTTTTATATGTCAATATGTTGAATGTTTGGTTGAATGGCCCAGTGGATATATAATTTATTCTGCAGTCAGCCTGGTGTTGTTTGTTATGGATAACACAAAGCATACTTTAATATAGGGCTGTTTTATGACATGGCCCCCCCCCCCCTTCCCCAATGAAATTAGCTCACACTTTCAATTTTCCTGTGAGTTGGTATGCATGTAGACGATGAGTCAATAACGTGGCTGAAAATATGACCAAACCGCACATCAGAAAATGCAGACATAGCGATGTTTCGGTCCGTCTTGGACTATTATCAAATTGTGTAATAGAAAGAGGAAGGGACAGACAAATAAAATAAGGCAAGCAAGGACACATTTTATTGCTCTTGCACGCTCCCGGGTAACACGCTCTCACTTTCTCTGTTGCAGATGGTATACCGGGCTTTTGGACTTTATATGCTTTTAGTCCTGTAGAGAATTCTATTGGGAACACATTGATACCAAATTGAAAAACCTAGGATGAGAATTGAGATGACAAAGTTGAAAAGAGTATACACTTTTCAGTATTACCGCACGCTCCTGTGGAATGCTAGTGGTGCACCGTGGGGGGGTGGCATTCTCTCGCCCAATGTGCCAAAGTGTTAACCAAATGTCAGATTGATGTGAAATTTTAATTTTGGTTTTTGAGACCAACACAACTTGGAGAAAAATTCAATGGGATTTGATGTTGGGCCCTGTCATAGAATGACCCTATACTGGACTTTTAAAAATGACATCCTTGTTTATTTCTGTGAAATCATGTTCCCTCACTGGGAAAATATTACTTGTGAAGATTTTGGTTATGCAATACTTTATTTTTCAGGACTGTTCGGAGGATGATGAATGCCATGCTGCCAAGCTGCTTGAGGTGGTGGTTCTGCAGTGCCAGGGTCGCATCAACCAGTGTTTGGGGTCAATAATTCAACTGGTAGTAGAGCGACTGCTGCGAGAAGTCAAAACTACAGAGTTGCGCACAATGCTATTGCAGGCAAGTTTGTTTATTTGCACGATAGGTTTGTTTGGCTTTTAAAAATGTTCGGTGTTGGTGGCTTATCTTCAGTCACGACATGCTGTGGCCATTAACACTTGTAGTGGCTTCAGCACATTTTGAGTTTCTAAAGTTAGGTCGGGTATGATAGTGTCCTTGATTGCTTTCATATCTGGGTTACTGAAAAAATTGGCTAAGGTAGGTTTGCCAAGTGCAGTTGACAGGGCTCTGTAAAGTGTGTGGCCATTATGATAAATTCATCAATCTCTTAATGTTGGACTTCCTACACTGCTGTTTGAGCTTAGCAACTAAAATATTCATGGATTATTGAATATTAGTAATAGTGACAACAGCAGGGCCTCCCTGAAAGTTCCTATGGACGATACACAGTAAGAGAGTGGCACTCGCATGACTTTGGGGAGTGAAGCCGCATCACCTAGTTTTGACAGCAACAAATTTTCTCATCTTGCAAGACCCAAAGACAACTAATATTGTTTTCCATGATTTTTCCTGTAATCTCATTCTATAACTTAACAAGTATAAAGGATTTTCCTGGCAGTTAAAAACAAAACAAAAAACAAAAAAAAGTGAAGGGCTGATAAATTTGACCCAAAATGCAATGGCTTGGAATTTGTAAGTTTCCTGTATTGTTCAAAGGAAAAGTTA